>NW_017670437.1:322976-330989 GCF_001879085.1 Nicotiana attenuata
ATTTATACAAATTTGATATACTTTTTCGACTACTGAATATAAATAGTTTGTGACACGAGCTAAAAGTAATAATACCCCGATTGAAATTCGTTATCCATACTTTATCGGGTTAACTAAAGTCCCTCATTTTTCTATGGCGCTGAAATTGCTAAAGAATCTTTTTTTTTATCAACAAGTATATATATAATATTATATTTATATTATTATATTATATTATTATAATATACCTAATTATATATTAACTAGTTACTTGGCTGATTGTTACAACAAAAGCATTCGGAGGGGTCTTAACCTCCACAAAAAGAGTGTAGTCTATCGCTACACTATAAATATCACAACCCCTTTTTTTTTCAAAAATATTTTCCTAGAATGTCTACCCATATTGCTTCATTGGCAAACACCGGAGGAACTATCAAAAAGTTTATTGTTGTTTCATTCATCTTGCTTGCTTCCTTGGCCAGCTTATCTGTCACCCTATTGGCTTCTCTATAGTTGTGATTTACTGGAGGATGCCCAGTGCTGTTAGGAGTGACCTGCATTCACATACAATAGTCTCATAAATCAGATTGCCTTTATTGATAAAATATGTATTACCTCAGTTGAGTCTATGTTAACCTTCAAAGGCATGAAGTTGTTTGAGACTACCATTCTTAGTCCCTACATTAGAGTTGTTAGTTCAGAGTGTACAATGTTGGTGTAATTTATTTTTCCCATGAATCCCATCACCCAATCCCCATTATTATTTCGGATTACTCCTCCTAATCCACCTATAGACCCATTTTGAAGGGTTGCCCCGTCTGTGTTGAGTTTATAGTGGCCTCTCTTGGAAGGATGCCACTTGATATGTAAGATATTAATAGGGACGTCAGTGCATTCACCAGCCACATTGTTTATTTGTATAGGTCACTAAATCGTAGAGCACCTGGTCCTCTACGAGTTTCTGCTGAGAACACTTAGTAAAGCAGTAAGTAAATGAGGCAGAGGATTTTTACGTGGAAAAATCCCACACAAGGGGATCAAAAAACCACGACCTATACTGTAGGCTTTTAACTTCACTAACTTGTAATCTTACCTATTACAATCCACTTTACAATACTTCCGATTGCAAAGGATTTACTCAACTAACTTGTGGTACCTCTACCACAAGCCACTTTATGACTATCCTAGTTACAAAGGCTTTTTACTAACTTGTGGTGCTGTCACCACAAGCCACTTTGTAACTCTACGATTACAAAGACTTTTCCTTATGACTAAATCTAGTCACAACATAAACTCAACGAGTTTACGAATTTACAAGAGAATTCCTAATCAGTATGCTTCTAAGTAAGCGATTTAGGAGATATAGTAAGTACAATAACAAGGTTACAACTCAACTAGGACAATAACAATCAATCTTTTAGGAACTGGTTCGTAGTGGCATTCAACCTCGTTCTTCAAGCTTTAGAGGATGATTTCTCTGTTTTTGATAAGTGCTTGAATGAGAAACAGAACCCTTCCAGTGATGTTTTTGTATAGATCCCCTTTGGTATATCTTGATCACATCAATTGAAATGATGTGAGTACTTTGTTTGGTTAGAGAATGATTGGGCTGACAGTGTGGTGCAGTACGGCAGAAACAGTGCCGTCAGTCACTTCAGTTCCCAGCTGTGTCCAATTGACTCTATACTGCTATATAGGAACCACAGGGGCATCAGGTCCTTGTTTGGTTCTTAGCTCCTGAATCTGTAGCAGTTAATCTTTTACTGGAGTCCGTTAAAGTTTGCAGCAATTCAGGTTCCCTAACTGATTCTAAGCAGTAAGTTTGTTAGATCATCAAAACATAAGGCAAGAGTGCTTAAGATCTATAAATTTCCCCCTTTTTGATGATGACAAACTTAACTGTTATAGAGTCAGGCTTTGGGCAGTAAAAAAAAATTCAAGGAGTTCCCCCTGAGACTATGCCTTACCTTTTCATACAAACCAGTTCCCCAATGTGGTTCCCCCTGAGTCCTATGTCCTATATTAGGCTTTCATTTCTTCCCCCTTTTGGCATCATTAAAAAGAATAATCAGCACAAAGAAGTTCAGCTAAGCTAACTCATGCCACATATGTGCACACAATCATGAGAAAGAATAGAACATAAGTAGAGAGTACTAGACAAAATAAGGGAGGATTCATATTAATAATTTTTTAATATGCCTCTTCCTTTGAAAAAGGAAGTGGCAGCATTGGACATGTTCACGGGAGCAGTAGTAGTAGTACATCCCAACCATACAAAAAAAAAACAAAAAAAACCACCAACCATCAACAGAAAAGAAATATCCAGAAAACTGGTCACTGAAGGGAATCTTAGGGGGCACTAGGAGGAAAAGGCTTGGAAGCTGCAGCAAGTGTCTGGAGAATAAGGTCTATTCGGGCGTTTCCCGACTTTTGCTCGTTGAGCAGTTTAGCCTTCGGGTTCTCAACTTGCGCCCTGAGGTTAGCATTTTCTTGGGTCAAGCGAATCACCTCATCATTCGACATGGGAACCGCTCAAGCTTGTTTGCCTTCCAGGATAGCGTTTCTGGCCTTCAATCGACGTATCTCCTCAGCTGCACTATTTTGGGCATTGATGAGCTGAGACACAGTTGAAGTGCATCCTACACCCCCATACTTCTCAATACGCTCGCACTCTTCCAAGGTTGTCTGAGAGAATGTCTGTTTACGGGTCCCTACTTTACCTGTTCCTAAAGGAACCTCAAAGTGTTTGAACACTCGCGTGAGCAAGAATACATAGGGAAGCCCGTGATTGCCATCCTTGAAATCAGCCACTTTCTGCATGTTCTCAATCATTATGGCAGGCAGACTCACAGGGTAGAAACCGTCCAATTGCTCCATTAAGAATAGATCAGATTTTGAAGTTACAGATCGCCTTTCTGCTCGAGGCAACAGGACTTTGTTAACCAGCTCAAACAACAACTGGTAGACAGGAAGTAGTGCTTTCTTTTGAATCTGGTCCCCTTTCTGATTGGAATTATCTTTCACCATCGCATTTCGGAAGTTGTACTGGCAAACATCTCGAACACTCTTCACGCCAACTGTAGGAACTTGCAAAATTTCTCCAAGCACTTGCACCTTAAAGACAATGTCCAAAACATTGACCAAAGCACAAACATGGTCACTGAAAACAGACTGGCGAAGAAACTCTGGACCTCCTCCTCATACACTTTAGGAGCATCAACGTAAAAAAGATGCGTCCACTGTTGAAACTCCACCATTTCTAGGATTTGGCGCATTCCAGCCATTTCTGAGATTGTTGGGTCAAACGTACGACCCAGCAAAACTTTTTGATGCCTTAAACGCTCAGAGCCCAAGCAGACCTCACTTCGTGCTTTCTTTCCACGACTAGGTTCTTCAACTGTTTTAGACTTGCGTTTCCTGTGCTTTTCTGTACTGACTTTACCTTTCTCTTTGGACTTGACAAGAATCTCCTCATCACTCACTACCTTCTTCATCTTAGACTTAGAAGTAGACCCTTTCTCCAGAGAAACAGACTCAGACTTTTTCGAGGACCGCCTGACAAGGGAACCGGGTTCCTCAGGAGCTCCTTCTTCCACCTCAACGACAGGGATAGCTTCATCCCCTACAGGTACACCATCCTTCACCAACTTTTTTCTTTTCTTCTTACTGCTTTTCTTGCTCTTTTGGAGTGCAGAATCGTAGGCCACTTTGACTTGAAGCTTGGTGGTGGGGCGCTTGATTTCAGACTCAGGAGTGGAAACAACCCTTCGCTTACTTATGAATGCGTCTAGGGCCACGTTGTCCAGGTCTTCTTCATCACTAGATTGCATCTCTGGTCCTTGAATTTCCAGGGGCACAGCGTCGAATGCAGGAACACCACTGTCCTGGGCATGAGAGTCCTGACCTGGGTCTTCCTGAGAGGGATCTGGTTCCCCATGTGAAGCCTCGGTAGGGTGTGTTACTGCATCTCCTTCAATGGCAATAATGGCCCCTTCTTCACTTACACTTTGTGATGCGTGTTTCTGGGAAATGACCTTATGCAATACCCCATCATCGGATACCACAAACACCATCTTTTCTTTGTCAACCGGTGCTTCCACAACCATGGAGTGGACTGCAATAATGGCGGAACCTTTTGTGAACTCAGTGTTGTGACCTTGTTCTCCATTTAGGGTTTGACTGGCGTGGGCAACAAACGATAGAGAAAACGTAGCAGTAGTTTCAAGGGTTTCTGAGTTGGAGGGAGGTTGGAAAACTGGGGAAGGTGTGACTGGAGCAGTAAGAGTGATAGAGGGTGACAGAGACTTAGAAACGGTGAAGGGTTCCATAGATGGGTCAGAGGTGGTTACAGATGAGGCATAGAGATCCGAAGTTTTCTCAGCCATTGGGAGAGGTGGTGTGATGATAGGGCTTATGGTGAAGAAAGGAAGAGGGGAGGGGTTTTTAAACAGAGAGGATAATTATGAAGGAAAAAGAATAGGCACCGGTTCCAAAACGACGGTTGGGCGTGGAGAATTGTGATGTTTCAGAGGGAGATGGAACGTTTGAATTGAAGGGACGTGACAGCCGGATCTGAAAAGTTGATGATATGGCAGTTGTATTTTGTACCTTTTAAGACGTGTATTAAAGGATGCACAGAACTACTAACCTTTAGTACAAGGACCTGGTTCTTGAGAAACATTTTCTTCAAGCTCCCCCTTCTCCCTTTTTTTTAAAAAAAATCCTCTTTTATCGGTCATGTACTGCATCTACTGCTTCTATGCTTAACATGCGTGTCTACCTGCAACGGTATTTGAAGTGAGTTAGACAGAGCCAAAAAACACTTTAAGCTAATTAGTTCTTAAAAATACGACCCGGCTGAAAAGGAATCAGGTTCTCAATTTGGCTTCAATAGTCCCAGCTTTACTCTGTTTCTTTCAAACTGTTCCCTACTTAGTGCCTTGGTGAAAAATGTCTGCAATTTGATCTTCTCCACATAATCTCTCAGAAAATGATGCCTCACATCAATATGTTTGGTCCTTTTATGTTGAACTGGATTCTTTGCCATATTGAGTGCACTAGTGTTGTCACATAGGAGAGGTACACTCTCAATGAGAACTCCAAAATCTGCCAGTTGTTGCTTGATCCATAGAAGCTGAGCACAGCAAGATGCTGCAGCTACATATTCAGCTTCAGCTGTTGAAAGAGCCACTGAATTTTGTTTCCTTGTACCCCAAGAGATAAGACATGAGCCTAAGAAGTGAAACATTCCAAAAGTGCTTTTTCTGTCCACAAGATAACCTGCATAGTCTGCATCAGCATATCCAATTAGATTAAAACTGTCACCTGATGGATAATACAGCACCAGGTCCTGCGTTCCTTTGAGATATCTTAGTATTCTTTTAGCTGCCTTCAAGTGAGATTCCTTAGGATTTGATTGAAACCTTGCACATAGCCCCACGCTGAAAACAATATCAGGTCGACTGGCAGTGAGATAGAGGAGAGACCCAATGATGCCTCTATACATAGTTTGATTCATAGGAGTTCTAGTTTCATCCATGTACAGTCGAGTGGCAGTTGCAATGGTAGTGTCTATCACCTTCGATGCTTCCATGTCAAACCTCTTCAGAAGTTCCCTAATGTATTTTTGCTGACAAATGGAAGTACCCTTTGGAGACTGTTTTACTTGAAGACCCAAGAAGAAGTTTAATTCTCCCATCATGCTCATTTCAAATTCACTTCCCATAAGTTTTGCAAACTCTTCACACAGCGAGTCAGCCATTGCCCCAAAAATGATATCATCAACATAAACCTGAACAATGAGCAGGTTCCTTCCTCATTTCTTTAAGAAAAGAGTATTGTCAATTTTCCCTCTCTTAAAACCATTTTCTAAGAGAAATTTTGACAATCTTTCATACCAAGCTCGAGGAGCCTGCTTTAGCCCGTACAGAGCTTTGTCCAGCTTGAACACATATTCAGGGTGCTCATGACATTCAAACCCCTGGGGGTTGCTTTACATAGACTTCTTCCTTAAGGATTCCATTCAAAAATTCACTTTTGACATCCATTTGGAACAAGGTGAATTCCATATGAGATGCAAAAGCGATTAAAATTCTGATAGCTTCCATCCAGGCCACTGGAGCAAACATTTCATCATAGTCAATCCCTTCCTCCTGATTGTAGCCTTGGACAATTAGCCTTGCCTTGTTTCTTGCGGTAATTCCATGTTCATCGAGCTTGTTTCTGAACACCCACCTGGTTCCCATAATGGTTCTATCTGGGGGTCTGGGTACCAGGTGCCACACGCTGTTTCTCTCAAACTGGTGCAGTTCTTCTTGCATGGCGGTAATCCAGTCTGCATCTTTCAAAGCTTCCTTGATGTTTTTGGGTTCTATCTGGGAGAGAAACGCTGAGAAGGCAAGTGAATTTCTGGCTCTTGACCTGGTTTGTACTCCAGAGTCTAGAGGAGTGAAGATGTTGTCTATAGGGGGAGAGCTTTGGTGTCTCCAGTTAGACACGGAGGGAAGTATGTTTGGCTGATCTTCGAATTCCTCTATCCTTGTTTCAGGTGCTAGTGGAGTTCCCTGAACTGCATCAACCACCCTTTCTTCAGCTTCTATTGTCGTGATTGAGGTGCTTGGTTCTGTTGATGATGAGGCAGCATTGTCTTTATTTGGCTCCTTTACTTGACTCATCATGTCTGTCTTTCCGTTTGTCATGTTAATGACTTCATCAGGAACAAGTGAGGGTTCTCCATCTTGATCTTCCTCAGCACTCTTCTCACATGATGGATAAGATTCATCAAAGATAACATGGACACTCTCCTCAACACATTGAGTCCACTTGTTATATGTATTGTAAGCCTTGCTTTGAGAAGAGTACCCAAGAAATATTCCTTCGTCACTCTTGGCATCGAATTTACCAAGCTGATCCTTTCCATTGTTGAGAACATAGCATTTGCATCCAAATGTTCTAAGATGAGTCAGCTTGGGTTTTCTTCCATTCAACAATTCATAAGGTGTCTTATTCAGAAGTGATCTGATCATACACCTGTTCACTAAATAGCAGGCAGTGTTGACAGCTTCAGCCCAGAAATTTTTTGCAAGTCCACTGTCAATCAACATTGTTCTTGCCATTTCCTCCAAAGTTCTGTTCTTCCTTTCTAGTAATCCATTTTGCTGGGGAGTTCTGGGAGCTGAGAAGTTGTGAGTGATTCCATTTTCATTGCAGAATTCATCAAATTTGACATTGTCAAATTCTGTTCCATGATCTGATCTGATGCAAACAACTCTAGACTCCATCTTTACCTAGATTTTCTTCACAAAGGCCACAAATACCTCAAAAGTTTCATCTTTTGTTCCGAGAAACAGAGTCCATGTGAATCTAGAATAGTCATCCACAATCACGAAAATATATCTCTTTCCTCCTTTGCTTTGCACCTTCATAGATCCACACAGATCCATATGCAGGAGCTCGAGCGGCTTTGAGGTGCTCACATCTCTTTTTGACTTAAAGGAGGACTTCACATGTTTTCCTCTAGCACAGGCATCACAGACCTTTTGAGTCTTGAATTGTGACACAGGCAGACCATGGACCAGGTCCTTCTGAATTAGTTTGTTCAAAAGAGAAAAACTTGCATGGCCCAATCTTCTGTGCCAAAGTTCAGCATCATCGTCAACAGCCTTCAGACAACTCAGATCACCATTCTGTAAAGATTCAAAATCAACAACATAGATGTTCTTGTATCTTTTGTCCACCAGAACTATTTCACCGGTCACAAGGTCAGTGACTGTACATATTTTGGACAAGAATTCCACCTTGTTTCCTTTATCACAAATTTGAGAAACACTCATGAGACTGTACTTAAGCCCATTGACATAGTACACATTCTCAATAGAGTGAGTGAGTGACTTCCCAACTTTTCCAACTCCAAGAATGTACCCCTTTTTGCCATTACCAAAGGATACACTCCCTCATTGCAGGGCTTTTAGTGAAAGAAAGTCTGTGGTGTTCCCAGTCATGTGTTTTGAACATCCACTATCCATGAACCATTGT
>NW_017670437.1:331124-352192 GCF_001879085.1 Nicotiana attenuata
AATGTGCTATTTTTTGTGAGTAGGAACATGGTTCCTTCTTTTGTAGGCACGGTTTTATCAGCCACTTTGTCTTTCTGTACTGGTTGATTCTTGGCCTGGGCACCTTCCTTGAAGCGCCTAGTGTTCCCACATTGGGTACGAAGCCAGTTATCAAATACAGTGACGCTCTTACTGTGAGGGTTGTGAGAAATTTTCTCCCTTTGAAACCCTGCTCCTTGCCCCTTTTTACTATCATTTGTAAGTAAGGCAGTGGTAGCTTCGGAGGACCAGGTCCACTTTAGAGCCCTTTCAAGATCATTCATTACCTTTTTCAGATTTGCTTGAAGGAGCTCATTTTTCTCAATTTCAGCACTCATCCTACGTCTCAAATCTTTCACCTCATCTTCAAGCCTAAGGTATTCCTCATTTGCTATCTCCTTTCCTCCTACAGAACTTTTAGGTTCAGACTTAGTAGATGGTTTTACTATTGTTTCCCTTTGGTCTGCAATTTCTACCAACAAATCGTTCTTTCTTTTCCAAGGGTTTCAGTGATTTTCTTATGATCAGTAACTGCAGCCACTAAGTCTTCTCTAGTGCGTTCAGACTCTTCTAGTTCTAAGATCAAGGAATCCTTATCCTCCGCAAGACTACAAAAGGCAGTAATTAAGACATCAGCTAAACACATGAGTTTTTTAGAGAATAGGATTTCAGATTTTTCTGAATATTCCTAAAGCTTACCTCTTCGTTGCCATTGTCTTCATCATTATCTAATTGAGCCATCAAAGCAAGCGTTGAGTCATATCCAATCTCCTTGCCTTCAACTGCTATTGTGGAACTATCATCAGTATTAGATTCATCTTGTTTTACTTGTGTAGTTCCCTCATAAGCTATTTGCAGAGCCTCCCATATTTCCTTAGCAGTGTTACTTGTAGAGATTATGTCGTACTCTTTAGTTCCCAAACCATATACCAGAATTTTCTTGGCACGAAAATCCTTTTCCGCCACTTTCTTGTCTACTTCAGTGTATTTTTTGCTGGTTTTTTTATTAAGAATGGAAATTCATTTAGTACATTGATTGGAACAAACGGACCATCGCAGATGACATCCCAAAGCTCACAATCCTCAGCCATGATGAAATCATGCATTCTAGCTTTTCACCACCAATAGTATTTTCCATCAAACTTGGGTGGGTGGTATATGGATTGACCTTCTTCAAAATTGAGTGGAGCTGCCATGAGGATCCCTCCTAGGTGTAATCCTGATAGGAGGAACCTGCTCTGATACCAATTGTTAATTTGTATGGGTCCACTAATCGTAAAGCACCTGGTCCTCTACAAGTTTCTGATGAGAACACTTAGTAAAGCAGTAAGTAAATGAGGCAGAGGATTTTTACGTGGAAAAATCCCACATAAGGGGATCAAAAAATCACGACCTACACTGTAGGCTTTTAACTTCACTAACTTGTAATCTTACCTATTACAAGCCACTTTACAATACTTCCGATTGCAAAGGATTTACTCAACTAACTTGTGGTACCTCTACCACAAGCCACTTTGTGACTATCCTAGTTACAAAGGCTTTTTACTAACTTGTGGTGCTGTCACCACAAGACACTTTGTAACTCTACGATTACAAAGACTTTTCCTTATGACTAAATCTAGTCACAACATAAACTCAACGAGTTTACAAATTTACAAGAGAATTCCTAATCAGTATGCTTCTCAGTAAGCGATTTAGGAGATATAGTAAGTACAATAACAAGGTTACAACTCAACTAGGACAACAACAATCAATCTTTTAGGAATTGGTCCGTAATGGCGTTCAACCTTGTTCTTCAAGCTTGAGAGGATGATTTCACTTTTTTTGCTAAGTGCTTGAATGAGGAACAAAACCCTTCCAGTGATGTTTTTGTATAGATCCCCTTTGGTACATCTTGATCACATCAATTGAAATGATGTGAGTACTTTGTTTGGTTGGAGAATGAGTGGGCTGGCAGTGTGGTGCAGTGCGGCAGAAACAGTGTCGTCAGTCACTTCAGTTCCAACTGTGTCAATTGACTCTATACTGCTATATAGGAACCACAGGGGCATCAGGTCCTTGTTTGGTTCTTGGCTCCTAAATCTGTAGCAGTTAATCTTTTACTGGAGTCCATTAAAGTTTGCAGCATTTCAGGTTCCCTAAGTGATTCTGAGCAGTAAGTTTGTTAGATCATCAAAACATAAGGCAAGAGTGTTCAAGATCTATCACGAACCCTTCCACTCCAATCTAGGCAACTATGGCATCGCCAAGGTAACAGTCTTGGCATGGCAATCAAGGATGGCGTGGTATGGAGGCAACTAATCCTTGCCCGGGATAACCTCAAAGTCGGTCATATTAAGCAACATAAGATGTGCTCTAGTCTCATAACCATAGAAAGTAACAATTCCAGACGGTAGATCCGATCCACAACAACAGAATCGCCAGAGGAGTGGACACATAAACATAGTACCCAAGGACTCGTAAGAAACACCCAGGAAATGAGTAAACAAATATGACACATATGAATATGTAGACCCTGGATCAAATAGTACCAAAGCATCCCTACCGCAGACAGGAAACATAGAACCTAGCTGGAGCGCCGACTGGCTGGCCTCCACCCGACTGGCCTGTACCTAGATGGCCTCCACCTCTAGGACGGCCCCTACCCACCTGCCCTCCGCCTCTAGGCAGCCGGACGACTGGTGCGGCAGCTGGTGCTGTAATCATGGGTTGATGACCCTGCTGCACTGCCTTGCCCAGAAGCCTGGGGCTGAACCTCCTCACATGACTAAGATCCCCGAACTCGAAACAACCTCTCGGTACGGCGGACTACTGGCCTGAAGCCTGACCGTGATGGCCTGAATACCCACTGGAGGAACCCGGAATAGCTGGTGGACGATAGGAGCTCTCTGGAATGGCACTGCAATAGGGCCGCACTAGAGCACCCCGAGAAGGCGGAGGTGTTGGATATGTGGGCCCTGCTAGGCTGACCTCTCCCAAACTGACCTCTGCCACTAGACGGAGCATCACTGAACCCTGCAGAATAACGTAACCGCTTGTCCCGCGGCATCTGCTCTCGGCTCCACTGATGAACACCCTCGATCCTCCGAGATATCTCCACAACTAGCTCGTAAGAAGTCCTCATGTCAACCTTTTGGGCCATAGTGGCTTGGATACCAGAGTGAAAACCTCCAACAAACCTCTACACTCTCTCTGCATCAATAGGAAGTATCATAAGTACATGGCGAGACAACTAAGAAAATCTTGCCTCATAGTCGGTCACTGACATCTGATTCTACTGGAGCTGCTCAAACTGAAACCCGCAACTCTTCCCTCTGAGAGGGTGGAATATACCTATCCAGAAAGGTACGTGTGAACTGGTCCCAAGTCAATGGAGGAGAACCTGCTGACCTGCCGAGTAGATATGACTGCCACCGCCTACGGGCCCTGCCTTCTAGTTGGAAATTAGTAAAGTCCACCCCGTGGGACTCTAGTATCCTCGTGTTGTGCACTCTCTCCTTGCACCGATCAATAAAGTCCTAAGGGTCCTCATGTCGCTCACCTTCAAAGACAGGAGGGTGTAGCCTGGTCTATTTGTCCAATAGCTTCCGCGGCTCACCGGCCGCAACTGGTCTGGGCTCAGCTATAGCTGCTGCCACTGGCTAGGCTCCGTCCACGGGTAGTGCACCCGGGGTCTGATACACGGCAACTGCATGCTCAGGAGCCTGAGCTGTAGGGGTCTGTGCACCCCCTCCCGCCTGAGATGTGGCTGGGTCCGCTGGAAATAAACCAGCCTGAGTCATAGTATCCATGAACCGTAGCATACGGCCCATTACCTCCCGGAAACCCGGTGCGGACATGAAATACAACAGGGTTGGCTCTTCTGCAGGCACCTCACCCTGCTCCTCAATAATAGGATCCTCTACTGGATTCACTGGTGGTGCAACTAGAGCAACTCTAGGATGCCCTCGTCCTCTACCTCGGGTTGGAGCCCTCCCTCGACCTCTGCCTTGGTCTCTAACAATAAAGGGAGCAGCTCCTCCATGGTCGGGAATATCTGTTGTGCGCGTTCTCACCATCTTTGAGAGAATAAGAGAAAGATACCTAGTACCAAATCAATTGCACGATAGGAGATGAAGAAAGAGTAGTTTCCTAACACCCTATAGCCTCTCGAAGATAAGTACGAACGTCTCCGCACTGATCCGCAAGACTCCTGAAGGCCTGCTCCTAACTTGTGAGACCTACATGAACCTAGTGCTCTGACACCATGTTGTCACAATCCAATTTCTCCTATAGGCCGTGATGGCGCCCAACATTGCCTCTAGGCAAGACAATCATTTAACTAATCATGCAATGTTTCTGTTTAAATAAATTTCCAAGTAATTAAATTCCATTTATTAATAAAATAGGAAGTAGACAACTTAATAAAGTAAGCGAAGACTACTGAGTGAGCAATAGCAGTGAAATAATTACTTCCAAAACTACAAAGTCTACTAGTATGTGTGCCGAAACATGGTGTCACAAGTGTATGAGGAACTAGTAGAACATACAAAACTCTAACTACTGTCTAAAATAAAGTAGACAGAATATAAATACAAAAGAGAGACTCTAGGTGTTGCAGAACAGCTTAGAAAGCAGCTCACCACTAGGCCTCGGGGTAACGATGGTACGCTCCGGTATGACTGCCAGATGCACCTACCTCAGATCCTGCACAATTAGTGCAGAAGTGTAGCGTGAGTACATAAACAACATGTACCCCGTAAGTATCCAGTCTAACCTCGAAGAAGTAGTGAAGAAGGGTCGACTTCGAAACTTACTACGAGCCAATAATAAATATTGAAATTCTAAATAAGCATTGGGTATGTAAATAATATTAATAATAAACCGATACAAACAGTGAGTAAATAATTCATAATTAGTAAATTCCAAGTCAATTCCTGTCATTGATAATCATAACCTCATAAGCATAAAATAATATCAAGTATAATTAGGCTCCCAGTATTATTGAGCACGATTTATGCCGAGGTTGTACAGCGCCCGATCCAGAATAATATGTACATTATCAAGGGTCGAGCAGTGATGTCGCCCAAACTCACACCACAAATATAGGTAGTGAGGCGGTCGAAGCAATAATAAAAACTCAACGCAGGTCGGGGTCGAATCCTCAGGGAGTTAGAAATGGGATTAGGTATACACTTAGTGTAATTGTACAATGTGCCTCAAATTGCACTTTCACATTCTTGTTTGTTGTTTCTATTTCTACTTTATGCTATTAATTGCAATTATAAAACTAGGAGATAATATTTTTGGTTTTGGTTGTTTTTCAAATGATAAAGGATCTAGGGCCGTGACATCCACCTAGGTGGTTACCTAATGGGTTGTAAACTCTAGAGCATGTTTGATTAGTCGGGGTCGTAATATAGCAATCACACCCAATTACCCATTCTATACCTCTTGGTAGTTTGAGTGATTTTGCCCAATTTGGCTTTCTCAAGTCCAAATGGGTATTGCACAAATCAAGTGATATATGCTCAAGTCGGGTCTTACTATCTCTAGATTTAACCCTTTAATTGGGGCTATCAATTTCTTGAGTTCACCCCAATTTCTTGTTAGCCAAGTTTTCTTAGACTTAGTCTCTCTTTCTCAAGTAGAGACTAAGTCAAATAGGCATGAATCAATGTTTTCAACCATTGATTCTTGAATACAAGCATGAACAAGGCTAAATATCACTAACCCAATCACAAACAAGCCCTAAGTCAAACACCCATTAAGTACCCATACTAGGGTTGGGCCACAACCCTAGCTAGAAATTTAGCTACTCATGAAACTTGAAGATATACAAGAAGAAATTAAGATATAATGCATAATAATTGATTAGAGAAATTGATAGAATATATGAGTCCACCAAACTATATAGAGACCAAGTCCCATATAAGTTTCCATGGATGAAGCTAATGAAACAGTAAGTAAATGAAACAGGGAACTTTTATGTGGAAAAATCCCTGCTCAATGGGATAAAAAAATCACGACCTACACTGGTAGGATTTTAACTTCACTATGAGCAAACTTTAGATTACAACCTATGCAATCTAGGAATTAAACTCTTAATCCCTCACTAACCTGTAATACACCTATTACAAGCCATTTTGCAATACACCTATTACAAAGACTTCAACTCATGACTAACTCTAGTCACGACACAAACACTGAAGGTTTATGGTTTTTGAGGGTTTCCTAACTAGAGCTTCTAGATAAGCAAAATAGGAATTACAATGAAGAACAATTATAAAGTTACAACTAAACTAAGGACATACAAGAGACTTGCTTTAGGAACTGGTCCGTAGTAGTGTTGTACTTTGTTCTTGATGCACTTGAGAATTGAATGCTTAACAGATGAACGGTTGGAGTGCTTGAATGAGTTCTCAAGTGTTCAAGTGATGTTTTGTGGTAATGCTCTTTGTTAATACAACTTAGATGACATCACTTGAATGATGTAATCACTTGGTTGGTCAAAGAGGAGTGACTGTTGTATTGTGCTGCACTGTTTGCGTGTACGGTGCAGGCTGTCACTTTCCAGCTGTAGACAGTTGACTTTGTACTGCTGTCAGGGAAACATAACGGGATCAGGTCCCTATGTTGATTCTTTATCTTCTGAAGTCATAGGAACTCACATTAGCTCGAGTCCGTTGATTGAGTTGTGTACCAAGTGTGTTAGGTCCCTTATCTAGTATTTTGACAATAAGTTTGTTAGATCATAAAAACATAAAGCTAAGGTACTGTAAACCCATCAATTTCCCCCTTTTTGATGATGACAAACTTAGAAATTGATAACCCATATGCAGAGCAAAATAAACCAGATGAAGTAACAGGAACTCCACAAGTTCCCCCTGACTTTATGCTTTCCCCTTAATTAGATCCCCTGCTTCCATTATATTTCCCCTTTTGGCATCATTAAAAATACACAAGTAAGCAATCTGCATAAAGAAGTCTAGCCTAGCTAACTCATGCCACATATGTGCACACCACATGATAGAAAAGAGAAGCAGAGGAACATAAGCATTTATAGCAAAAGAGGAGATTTTTCATTAATTTTACAAAACATAAGCCTTTGCCATTACAGCAAAGGCAGATTTGGACTGTTAATAGCGGGAGCAATACAAGTGAATTCCATCCATACCAGAAAAAGAAAAGCAAAAACAACTACCATAGAGTCATCAAACAAAAGAGATAGACTGGAAACTGGTCACTGATGGAGTAGCCTGGGGGACACTAGAGGGAGAGAGCTTAGAAGCCACAGCAAGAGTGTTGAGAACGAGATCAATTCGAGCATTTGCCGACATTTGCTCTACGAGGAGTTTCTACTTCAGGTTCTCAACCTATTGCTTGAGATCAGCATTGTCTTTGGTCAAACGAACAACCTCTGTATTTGACCCTGGTGCCTCTTAAGCCTGACTTAGCTGAGTCTCTAGAATGACATTCCTTGCCTTCAACTTCCTAATCTCCTGAGTAGCACTGTTCTGGGCATAGATAAGCTGTGAGATCGTCGAAGTGCTTCCTACCCCTCCACCTTTTTCAACACAATCACATTCCTCCAGAGTAGTCTGCGAGAAGGTCTACTTCTTGGTCCCCATCTTGGGCTGTCCCAAAGGCACATCAAAGAAGTTGAAAACATGTGTGAGAAGAAATCCATAGGGAAGACCATGATTGCCATCTTTGAAAGCTGCCACCTTTTGCATGTGCTCAATCATTATGGCTGGTAGATTAATAGATCGAAAACCATCCAGTGCTTCCATTTGATACAAATCAGACTTGGATGTGATAGACTTCCTCTCAGCACGAGGTAGCAGGACCTTGTTTACCAACTCAAATAGGAGCTGATACACAGGAAGCAATTCTTTCTTATGTACTCGTTCCCCCCGCTGGACTGCTCCCTCCTTTACTATAGCATGCCTGAAGTTTGAGCCAGAGACATCCTTAACAGAAGACATACCGTTAGCAGGAACCTTAAGTATGTCTCTGAGCAGAGCAGAGTCCATAACAATGTCACTCCATTGACCAATGCATAGGTATGGTCAGATTCAACAGTGAAGAGGTCAGCATAGAAACTTTGGACCTCATCCTTATAAACCTGGGGCACATCCACTTTGAACAGTGTCCTTACTGTTGAAATTCGACCATTTCAAGTATTTGCCTCATACCAGCCATCTCAGATATTTCTGGGTTAAATGTGCGACCCCACAGAACTTTTTGGTATCTCAACCTTTCCTTGCCAGACACACTTTTACATTTTACTTTCTTCACAGAACCGGGTTCCTTCATATTCTCCAGTTTTCTTTTACCAGACTTCACACTAGAATTACCCTTTCCACTTGATTTCACTAGAATATCATCATCATACAGTGACTCTTTAGCCACCACTTGTTTCAACTTGTCACTACTTTTCACTGACTTTGTACTGGGTGTTCCAACACCCTCCTCTGAAGCGATTTTAGCAGATTACTTCTTTTTTTGAGATCCCTTGACTAAGGAACTTGGTTCCTCTGCAGCTTCCTCATACACTTCCACTATAGGAATGTTCTTGTCACACACAGCCTCTCCATTTTTTACCAGCCTCTTTTTCTTCTTCTTGCTACTCCTTTTACTCTTCTGCAGGGCAGACCCAAGAGCCTCTTTTTTTCTGCAACCTCGTAGTAGGTCGCTTAGGAGAGGGCTCAGGAGTGGCTACTAGTCTCCTTCTATCAATGAACGCATCTAGAGCAATATTATCCTGATCTTCTTCATCACTGGACCTCATAGCAGGAGGCAACACTTCCAAATGCTCAGTATCAAAGTGAGGAGAAGGAGCAGGGTCGAAACTGACCTGGGAAGAAGAGCCTTGACCTGTTTCCTCAAGAGAGGGGTCAGGTCCCAGTAGTTTCTTCTGGTGCAGGTTGTTCAAAGAGCACCATTGTTCCTTCTCCCACCAATGGCTGAGTCTCTTCCCCCTGACACTCAAGCATAGTAGAGGTGACTTCATACATTATTCCTTCAGCAGATATGGCCAACATGTTTTGTATGGCCTCTCTCTCTCTTGAGATTCTATGGGAGCCACAAAATCCGAGACGAGAGTATCTGTAGACTGATCAGCACTAACCTCAGAGACCTTTTTTTCATGTCGAGTCTCACTCTGTTCTCCATCTTTGCTTCGTTCTTTGAGAATCTCAGGCGACAGAGAAGAGAAACTATCGATTTTGGGGATTTTGAAGTTCTCAACACTTGGGGGGAGAATGTTGTCTGAGGGAGTGATGAGAGTGATAGAGGGTGAAAGAGAGTCAGGTTTAGGAGTATCACTTTCAATAGTGGTGGAGGAGGGAATGGTGAGAGGTGTTTCACTATGAACGGAGGAGTCAAGGGTTTGCTCTAGAATTTTCTCGACTGTGGCAGGAATGATTGGTTGATCTTCAGCCATGGTAGAGAATGAATTTGAAAGTTCTGGAAAGGGCTGAAGAAAAGAGAGAGAGAGAGAGAGAGAGAGAGAGAGAGAGAGAGAGAGAGAGAGATGATCATTCAAGGCGATTAAAGGATTTTAATGAAAGAAGGGGAAATTATGAGGGAGAGAGAAACCGTTCTGAAACGGCGGTAGTTTTGTGGGGAAGTTCAACATTTCAGAGGGAAGTGAAAGGATTTGAATGAAAAGACGTGACATACATGGTCTGAAAAGGTTGATGACATGGCACTCAATTTTTGTTTCCTTTTAAGATATGTATGAAAATGCACAAGACTACTAACATGTGGTACAAGAACCAGGTTCTTGACCGGTCTTTCAAAAATTCTCAACCCTCTTTTACCGCTCATGTAGTGCTTCTGCAGCTTCTATAATCATCATGTGTGTCTACCTACAACGGTATTAAAGTGAGTTAGACTTGGCTGAACAACACTTTAGCTAATGTTACCTGAATGTGATTTTAATAGCCATATGGTAGGAATCCGGTTCTCAATTAGGCTTTGTTCCAGTTCCAGCCTGTTTCTATCAAAGTGTTCTTTGCTCAGGGCTTTGGTGAATATATCTGCAATTTGATCATCTGTGCTGCAGAATTTCATACAGATAAGCCCCTTTTCCACATTGTCTCTGAGAAAGTGATATCTCACATTAATGTGCTTGGTCCTTTTATGCTGGACTGGATTTTTGGCCATAGTGAGTGCACTTGTGTTATCACACAGAAGAGGCACACAATCAGTGTACACTCCAAAGTCTTCCAATTGTTGTTTGATCCATAGGAGCTGAGCACAGCATGAAGCTGCAGCAACATATTCTGCTTCAACTGTTAAAAGAGCTACTGAATTTTGCTTCCTTGTCCCCCATGAAATAAGACATGATCCTAGGAAGTGAGCCATTCCAGATGTGCTTTTCCTGTCCATAAGATAACCTGCATAGTCAGCATCAGCATACCCAATAAGATTAAAATTATCACCTGAAGGGTAATACAGAACCAGGTCTTGTGTTCCCTTAAGATGTCTTAGAATTCTTTTGGCGGCCTTCAGATGAGATTCCTTGGGATTTGACTGAAATCTTGCACATAGTCCCACTGAAGACAATGTTTGGCCTGCTGGCAGTGAGATAGAGAAGAGACCCAATAATGCCTATATACATTGTTTGATTTACAAAAGAGACAGATTCATCCATGTCCAGTCGAGTGGCAGCGGCAATGGGAGTGCCAATCACTTTTGATGCTTCCATATCAAATCTCTTTAGAATCTCCTTGATGTATTTCTGCTGACTGATGAATGTACCCTTTGTGGACTGCTTCACTTGAAGACCCAAGAAGAAATTCAACTCACCCATCATGCTCATCTCAAACTCACTTCCCATAAGTTTTGCAAATTCTTCACACAGTGAATCGGCTGTTGCCCCAAAAATGATATCATCAACATATACATGAACGATGAGCAGGTTCCTCCCATGTTTCTTCAGGAACAAAGTGTTGTCAATTTTTCCTCTTGTAAAACCATTTTCTAAGAGAAACTTTGACAACCTTTCATACCAAGCTCGAGGAGCCTGCTTCAACCCATACAGTGCCTTGTCCAATTTGAACACATATTAAGGGTGTTCATGACATTAAAAACTTGGAAGTTGCTTTACATACACTTCTTCCCTGAGGAGGCCATTCAGAAATGCACTTTTGACATCCATTTGGAATAGAGTGAATTCCATATGTGATGCAAAGGCAATGAAGATTCTGATAGCTTCCATGCAAGCAACCAGAGCAAAAGCCTCATCATAATAAATTCCTTCTTCCTGATTGTAGCCTTGGGCCACTAGCCTTGCCTTGTTCCTTGTAGTGTTTCCATGTTCATCAAGCTTATGCCTGAATACCCACCCGGTTCCTATGATGGTTCGATCTGAGGGTCTAGGTACCAGGTGCCATACATTGTTCCTTTCGAACTGGTGCAACTCATCTTGCATGGTTGTGATCCAGTCTACATCTTTTAAGGCTTCCTTAATGTTTTTGGGTTCTATTTGGGAGAGGAATGCTGAGAAGGCAAGTGAATTTCTGGCTTTTGATCTGGTTTGGACTCTTGAATCCAGAGGAGTAATTATGTTGTCAAGAGGATGGGAGCTTTTGTGTTTCCAGTTGGGCACTTGGGCTTCATTTGTAGAGGAGCTTGGTAACCCTAACTGATTCCCTTGTATTCTTCTTTTAGCTACCTGTGGATTACTTTGAACTACATCAACCACTCTTTCTTCGGCTTCAGTGGTTGTATTTGTGGTACCTGGTTCCTCTCCGGCTGATGAGGAAGAGACCGAATTGTCTTCACTTGGCTCATTCACTTGACTCATCATGTCTGCCTTTCCATTTGCCATATCAATGACTTCACCTGGAACCAGCATAGGCACTCCATCCTGATCATCCATGTTGCTTTTCTCATGGGAGAGGTAGGACTCGTCAAAAATTACGTGTATACTTTCCTCAACACATTGAGTTCGCTTGTTGTAAACCTTGTAGGCTTTATTCTGAGAAGAATATCCCAGAAAGATCCCTTCATCACTCTTTGCATCAAATTTTCCAAGCTAATCCTTTCCATTGTTGAGAACATAACACTTGCACCCAAATGTTCTTAAGTGAGCCAGCTTGGGCTTCCTTCCATTCAGCAACTCATAGGGAGTTTTGTTCAAGAGAGACCTGATCATGTACCTGTTCACCAAGTAGCAGGTAGTGTTGACAGCTTCAGCCCAGAAGTTCTTAGCAATCCCACTATCGATCAACATTGTTCTAGCCATTTCTTTAAGGGTTCTATTCTTACTTTCCACAACTCCATTTTGCTGTGGAGTCTTGGGGCTGAGAAGTTATGGGTAATTCCATTCTCGTTGCAGAATTCATCAAACTTGGCATTGTCAGATTTTGTTCCATGATCTGATCTAATGCATGCTACTTTTGACTCCATCTTCACTTGAATTTTCTTGACAAAGGCTACAAAAACTTCAAAGGTCTTATCTTTTGTTCTAAGAAACAGAGTCCAAGTGAATCTGGGATAATCATCCACTATCACAAAAATGTATCTTTTTCCTTCTCTGCTTTGCACTCTCATAGGACCACATAGATCTATATGAAGGAAATCAAGTGGTTTTGAGGTGCTGACATCCTTCTTTGGCTTGAATGGGGATTTCACATGCTTCCTTCTGGCGCAGGCATCACAAACTTTGTGCTCCTTGAACTTTGACTTAGGCAGACCACGAACCAGGTCCTTCTGAACCAGTTTAATCAGTAGAGAGAAGCTCGCATGCCCCAGTCTTCTGTGCCACAGTTCAGCATCATCATCAACTGCTATCAAGCACTCAGATCACCACTTTGTAGGGACTCAAAATCAGCAACGTAGATATTCTTGTATTGTTTGGCCACAAGTACCACTTCACCAGTTACTAGATTTGTAACTGTGAATATCTTTGACAAGAACTCCACCTTGTTTCCTTTATCACATATTTGAGAAATACTCAAGAGATTGTACTTAAGACCATTGACATAGTACACATTCTCAATTGAGTGTGAGAGTGATTTCTCAATCTTTCCAACTCCAAGAATGTACCCATTTTTCCCATTGCCAAAGTATATACTCCCTCCTTGCAGAGCTTTTAGTGAAAGTAAGTCCATGGTATTCCCAATCATGTTCTTTGAGCATCCACTGTCCATGAACCATTGTTGACTGCTTCCTTTCATTGTTCCCTGCACAAGGAAATCAAGGGTTAGATTTAGGAACCAAAGCAAGTTTGGGTCCTTTGTAATAATCGAGAGGATGAATAAGTGATCTTTTAGTCCATGCAGGTAACATGCGCTTTTTATGGGTGGCACTTGGTCCCTTTTTAGCAGTTACTCTTTCAGCAAAAACTTTGTTTTGTGAAGAGACTGAACCCTGGCTTGGCAATTTTATTTGAAATGCCCATTGTTCCCATAGTGGGTACACAGCCAATTATCGGGTACAATAACATACTTGATATGAGGGTTGTAAGGAGTTCTCTCCCTTTGAAAACCTATTCCCTGCCTTTTTCCACCATTGTTAATGAACATGGCAGTAATAGCATCCGAGGACCAGGTCCACTTAAGAGAATTTTCAAGGTCATTTTTTTACTCTTTCCAAATCTGCTTGAAGTTGCCTATTTTTCTCAAGTTTAGCACATAAACTAGTGTTTACAGCATTTAACTCATTTTCGAGCTTGATATGTGCTTCACTAGCAACTTCTTTTCCTTTATCAGAATTTTCAGACCTACATTCTGCTTTGTGTTCCTCTATTGTTTCATTCAAGTCTATAATCACAACTAAGAGGTCATCTCTTTCTTGCTCTAAGGCATCAACTTTCTCCACTAAATCATTCTTTTCTTTATTGAAATTTTCGATGGTTTCTTTTAAGTCAACAACTACTACCATCAAATCGTCTCTTTCATGTTCTACACTAGCAATTTTCTCAGTTAGAACCTCTTTTTCATTTTCCAGATTACCTATGGTTACCTTCAGATCAACCACACAAACTACCAGGTCATCTCTAGTTTGTTCAACATCTCCTAACTCTATGGTTAAGGCATCCTTATCACCTACAAGACTATGATAGGCATTAATTAACACATTTGCTAATGACATGAGTTTCTTAGGAGAGTAGGATTTCAGATTTTTCTGAACATCCCTGAAATTTACCTCATCATTGTCATCATCTTCATCATTGTCTGACTGAGCCATCAAAGCAAATATTGAATCATATTCATTTGCTTCACTTTCAACTGCCATCATAAAACTATCACCTGCATTATTTTCTTCTTCAGACTCACTAGAGGAATCTCCCCATGCTGCAAGAGTGCTTCACAACATTGTCAGCGGCGTTCTTTATTTTGAAGCGTTTGTTGGGAACCAAGTTCCTCTTGTCTATTTTATCATAGTTGTACTTGAAGTGTTCTTGCTTTAGAAGAGGGCAATCATTGATGAAATACCCAGGCTTTCCGCATTTATGACAGAGGTCATAATTCTTTGGTTTGCTGGAACTGCCTCTCTTTGGTATGCCTCCATTCCTTCTGACCATTTTCTAAAACTTTCTAGTTAAGTAAGATCCATGTCAATGTCCTCCTCACTTGAGTCATTGCTTTTAGCTTTGTACCAGGTTCTTTTCCTTCTTTGGTTCTCTTCTTTCACTATCCTTCTTCTCCTTCATTTCGTAGGTTTTCAGATTTCCAACTAGCTCGTCTATGGTCAGCTCCTGCAAATCCGTTGCTTCAGTAATGGCATTCACTTTACTCTCCCATGAACTGGGCAAAACACTGAGAATTTTCCTCACGGGCTTGTTCCTAGGGATGATTTCACCAAGCGAGTGTAGTTCATTTATGAAGGAAGTGAATCTTGTGTGAATGTCTTGAATGGATTCATTGTCCTTCATTCTGAAGAGCTCATACTCAGTGGTGAGCATGTCAATCTTAGATTGCTTTACTTGAGTGATTCCCTCGTGTGTTATATGTAAAGCTTCCCATATTTCCTTGGAGGATTGAAAGGCTGAGATCCTGTTGCATTCATTAAGTCCTATGCCACACACCAAAATTTTCTTGGCACGAAAGTTTTTCTCCACAGCTTTCCTATCTGCATCGTTGTATACTTTCCTGGTTTTTGGCATCGACTCTAGAGGGTCTCCGACCTTCTTTGTTGGGACATAAGGACCATCACAAATAACATCCCACAACTCATAATCTTCTGCCATGATATGCATTCTTGTCTTCCACCGCCCATAGTATTGCCCATTGAACCTGGGTGGTCTATAGGTAGACTAACTCTCTTTGAAATTTGGTGGAGCAGCCATGAGGATCATTTCTAGGTGTTAACCTTATAGAAAGAACTCGCTCTGATACCAATTGATAGAATATATATGAGTCCACCAAACTATATAGAGACCAGGTCCTATATAAGTTTCCACAGATGAAGCTAATGAAACAGTAAGTAAATGGAACAGGGAACTTTTACGTGGAAAAATCCCTGCTCAATGGGATAAAAAAACCACGACCTACACTGGTAGGATTTCAACTTCACTATGAGCAAACTTTAGATTACAACCTATGCAATCTAGGAATTAAACTCTTAATCCCTCACTAACTTATAATACACCTATTACAAGTGTCACGACCCAAGTTCGCCCTCCGTGAACATGTCGTGATGGCACCTAGTCCCTACGACTAGGTAAGCCTAACAATTTCGAAAAGAAAGAACAAATGCGGAAAACTAATAAAAGCCAAAAATAACATATATAAAAGTGTTTAAGATGCCACTCGGCATATACAACTCAAGATCTCAAAACCGAACAACTCCCAAAACCCGGAATCCCATGAATCACAAGCTATGAGTATGACAAAATGCTCTAACTCCGGAAGGTCTGAATGTCACGACCCTAAAACCGGCCCCGGTCGTGATGGCGCCTCTCGTGAAGACAAGGCCAGCCGACACATTCCCACTCCAATTTTAAGCAGTAACATAATAAGTATTAAGTCGTAAACGTGATAAAATCTAAAAAAAAGCAGTTAACAGTATAATTTGCGGAATAACAAACCCAACACAGCCCGACATCAGGGTGTCATTAGTCATGAGCATCTACTAAGGTCTGAATACAACAAGAGTCTAAAATGTACTAGATACAGTCTAATGGAATCGAGAGGGAGAAAAGCAGTGCTGCGAACGTCGGGCAGCTACCTTGCTAAACTTTGATGACTCTGCCTCTGAGCAACCAATACCCGCTACCGGGTTAAAAAATACCTGAATCTGCACACAAGGTGCAGGGAGTAAAGTGAGTACTTCCAACTGAGTGAGTAATAAAAATAAATGAAGACTGAGTAATATAAAGCCACGTAAGGCACAACATTAAGCTACAAGAGGCATAACAAATCAGTGAATATAATTAAGCAGTGAAATCTCATAAACCTCTCTTAAACAGTTAAACAATATACCGGAAAGCAACTAAAAAGTAAACACATAATAACTGCCCCTCAGGCACAGTAACAACAGAATTAGCCCCTCGGGTAATGTCACAGAACAATACCAGCCCCTCGGGCTATATCTCAAATCATAATGGGTACTCGCGCTCACTGGGGGTGTACAGACTCCGGGAGGGGCCCCTTACGGCCCAAGCGCATAATCAAGCCATCTCGTGGCATCATAAATAGGCTCTCGGCCTCATATCAAATCTCAAGCCACCTCGTGGCGTACAATATCAGGCCCTCGGCCTCATTATCATATCTCAAGCCACTTTGTGGCGTACAAATCTTAGGCCCTCGGCCTCATTATCATAATCAGTGTATCACTGCGCGGCGTGCAGCCCGACCCAAAAGTATCCTCATAATACAGGCCCTCGGTCTTACTCAGTCAGAATCTCATAAGCCCCTCGGGCCACAGTAAAATATGAAGCTAAGCTCAAATACCTTTGAAAATATCATTTAATGTGTTTAAAATAGAATAATACAGCTGAGTCTTTAAAATACTAAAATATAGTATGACTGAGCACCAGTATGAAATCAATCAGTGAGGAAAATATCATTTAAAAATTCCCTAAGGGTTCAAACAGCTGGCACGAGCCCACATATGGCATTTATCCCAAAATATAATAATATTAAACAATTAACTATCAAATGCGCAGTAAACTAATCATTCCGGATGGACTAAGTCACAATCCCCAACGATGCTCTACCCCACGCTCGTCATCTAGCGTGTAAGTCACCTCAACATAGTCGTACGCTATGAAATTCCGGGGTTTCATACCCTCAGGACAGCCTTTAAAATCATTACTCACCTCGAACTAGCCCGAAAAGCTACTCTGTAACACGCTTGTCTCTCGAATCAACTTCCGAGTGCTCCAAATCTACCAAGTTCAGATTTTTATCATCAAATTATGATAAACGAATGAATTCCAATAGAAAAAATATCGAATTTAAGCACAAAACCCGAAATCAGTCAAAACCCGTCCCTCGGGCCCGCGTCTCGGAATTGGACAAACTTTATACCAAAATGTTCTTCATCATCTCACCAGTCCGTACATATAAAGAACTCGAAAATCGGAGTTCGTTTGACCCCTCAAATCATCCCTGAAAGGTCTCATAATCTCAAGCCCAACTCAACCTTTTTCTACTGATTTTCATGAATTAAACACTGATATTTTGTTCCTTAATCACAAATAATCAAGTTTTAGGGTCCAAAATCCTTACCTCAATGAAGAACAATGATTTCCTCTCTTCAAAATCGCCTCAAGGCTCTTTTCCCGTTCAAATAAAATGGTGTAAAAGGGTTCCAAGTCGCGGAACAGGTCTTTAAAACATTCTGCCCAGCTATTAAAATTCCTTCATCGCGAACGCGGTCAAAGCCTCGCGTTCGCGAAGCACAAAAATTCCGCTGACCAAAACTCTTCTTCATAAACGCGACCCTACCATCGCAAACGCGATTCCTCACCTCACAAACCTACGCGAACGCGTCCAAGCCTCCTGCGAACGCGATGCTCACAATCCCGGCCCTTCGCGAACGCGGACTCCCCTTCGCGAACGCGAAGGCCAAACCTGACGCCTCCCTTCCTAACCCTTCGCGAACGCGAGGGTCCACCCGCGAACGCGAAGACCAAAATGTCTGCAACTGCTGGAACTCAAAATCTGCAACTTTCTTAACTTCAAAATGATCCGATTGACCACCCGAAACTCACCCGAGGCCCCCGGGACCTCAGCCAAAGGTACCAACATATCCTAATACCTTATTCAAACTTGTTCCAACCATCAAAACACTTCAAACAACATCAAATCACCCAAAACACATCAGATTCAAGCCTAAGTTTCTAAAAACTTCCGAATTCCGCTTTTGATCAAAAACCCAACCAAACCGCGTCTAAATAAGCTGAAAGTTTGCACAAACATCCCAAATGACATAACGAAGCTACTGCAACTTCTGGAATTCCGTTCCGACCCCTATATCAAAATCTCACCTATCAACCAGAAAACGCCAAAAACTAACTTTCGCCAATTCAAGCCTAATTCTACACCGGACCTCCAAAACACATTCAGATCACGCTCCTAAGTCCCAAATCACCTAACGTAGCTAACCAAATCATAAAAAGTTCCAATCCGAGATCATATATTAACAAGTCAAATCTTGGTCAAACCTTTCAAATTTCAAGCTTGAAACTGAGAACTGTTCTTCCAAATTCATTCTGATCATCCTGAAAACCAAAGACAACGATTTACATAAGTCATAATACACTACACGGGCAAGTCATGCCCGAGAACTGGCGAGTAAAGTGCAAAAGCTCAAAACGACCGGTCGGGTCGTTATATTGAATCAAAAGAAAAGATAGAAAGGCTATCACTACAAGAGAGAATGGAAAGGGACTCCTCGGCCTGCGGACGCGGCAGATATACCTCGAAGTCTCTGGATAATCGCCTCGCCTCAAGGGTAGTGGGGCTGAGTCGAAGTACCTGGATCTGCACACGAAAAACATGTGCAGGAAAGGGCGTGAGTACACCACAGCGGTACCCAGTAAGTGCCAAGCCTAACCTCGGTCGAGTAGTGACGAGGAAGGTCAGAGCCCTACCGGTTATATACGATAATATATAAGGAAGGGAAGCATTATTAAAGTAACACAGGGTAATAAGAGTAGCAACAACTATAACAGAGACAAAATAATCACAGAAGAAAATACAGCTCAACACAGAGATAACAACCGGGGATCTCCCAGGATACCGTCCTGTAGTCCCTGTGAGCACGTGATTTTTGCCCTAAGCAAACTATTTCCAAAAAGTCTTAAATAATTGATTTCTCTATTGTTTTACAATTTTTGTGAATTTTTTTTGCTAAATTTTTGTGTTAATTGGTTGCATTTTATTCATATGAAAATACAAAATATGCATTTGCATTTAGGGATTTAATGTCACAGTTTTAGTATTAGTTAGTTTTAGAACAAATTTAAAGAAAATTGCAAAAATAGTTCTTTGCACGTTTAATTGTTAATTGTTGCATTTATCTTTAAATAGAACTTTAAATAATTTTAGGAGTTAAATAGTTTAATTAGGTCTTTGTTTTGTTTTAACATTTTATAAAACCAGAAAAAAAAAAATAATAATAAATAAATACAAAAGGCTAACAAAAGAAAAGAGTAAAAATAAAATAAAAGAATGGTCTTGATGAAAGACCAAATTTTGGGCCAAAATTCAATTTTAAGCCCAAAAGTCATTTAAAACCGGACCAAACCCAAGCCTAAATTGCCCTGATCCGGTCCAATGGTTTAACGTTTAAACGACGTCGTTTCATGATCTATTAATCACGACCGTTGGATCTTATCAATCCAACGGTCCAGAACTAACTATGATGTTGGGTATATTAATGTCGGATAGCCCCCCTACCCCTCAATCATCTCTCAGAATCCCTAATGCACGCTGGCGTAACGCCACCATCTCCGCCGCCCTTCGCCGCCCGCCGCCCGCCGGAAATCGTCTCCGCCGGCGGCGTTAATCCAAACCACCTGAAAATTACACCACCTCTTCATCTCATCTTCCTCTTCACGAATCTAGCCTTATTTTTCCTCGAATCCCACCGCTTCGAATATTAGATCGAAGTTTTCCGGCTATGACGCAACTCCGTCCAAACCACCCCAAATTAACACCACATAACCGCCTTTACCTCCTCTATCAAACCCCCCAAATCCCATCCCTCAAATCTGGCCGGAACTGCTCGAATATGGAATATAAATTTTCCGGCCAAAACCCTATTTTGTCCAAAAGGGCCCCAAATTCATACCATATACTCCCCTGACCTCCCTCATCACTAATCCCCAACCAAATCCCCTCGAATCTGAGTAGAAGCACCCGGATTTTAAATCTAGGGTTTTGAGCATCGAGTCTTTAGGGTGGAACTTCAAGGTCAGAATCTTTGTTGATAGTTTGGCCATGAGAAGTTTGGAATCAGTTAAGTTTTCGTCTTATTTCTTTTTGTAATTTTAATTTGGCTTTTATTAATTCGATTCATGTTTTATTAGATGTAGTTTTAATTGTTGAATGATTCTAATTAGTAGTTTAGTTAACAATAATCGGTTTCTTCAAGTAGCAAATGTTTAGGCTAATATTTAGGTCGATTTCCATTGATTGTTTAATTCTGATATGATGTTCGTTCTATTTAGTTTAGTATTCAACTGTGAGTTAATTGTTAAATGTTAGTTTAATTCAAATTGATTCCAATTATTGGTGTAGTTGATGATTTTGATTTTTGTGATTTTTGTCAAAATTCCGGTTTCAAATCAGTGTTGAGTATTATTTTGTTTGAACTGAATAAATGTGGATTGTTAATTGGTTTAATTCTGATTGTCTGTCAAATGTTATAGTTTGAGTTTCATTGATTAGTCTTAATTAGTCATTAAGTTCACTTTGGGTTAACTTGGTTATAGCTGGTAGATTTTAGTTAAGGTTAGTAATTCAGGGGTATTTTGGGCATATGAAATAGGCTAATAGTAATTACAGTATAGTTAAAGGGTAGTTTGGGCATTGAAAAAGGGTAGTTTAATCAGATTTGGTAATTGTTGAAATGAAGTAAGGGTAGAATAGGAATTGTAA
>NW_017670437.1:355000-355954 GCF_001879085.1 Nicotiana attenuata
AAATAGCGTCGAAACTCTGCCGAAATTTTTGAAGAAAAATAGAAAAAGAAAGAAAAAAAGGAAAAAAAGAGTCTTGTTTTCAAAAATAGTTTGTTTTATTTGCCAGTGGAAAATGAAAGAGAAAAAAAGGGAGTCTTGTTTTCAAAAATAGTTTGTTTTACGGAAAAAGAGAAAAGGAAAAAAAAGAGAAGAGTCTTGTTTTTAAAAAAAATAGTTTGTTTTATTTTCCAATGGAAAATGAAAAAGAGAAAAAAAAGAGAATCTTATTTTCAAGAATAGTTAGTTTTATTTACCAATGAAAAAATGAAAAGAAGAGTCTTGTTTTCAAAAATAGTTTGTTTTGTTTGCCCGAACTACGCAGGTTTGATTCTCACCGGATGTGAGATACGTAGGCAACCCTCATCGGGTCCAACCTCCCCTTTGCAAAAATAGCCAAAAAATGTCAAATTTTAATTTTTGTTATGAATAAGTCGGGTGATGTCATTCTTGTTAAAATAAGCCGAATGTCCCTCAAAAGGATGTCGGAAGGCTGTTTTTGCAAGAACAACCACCCTGAGTCATTTTTAAACGGTTAGCAGGCACAGCCTTAAAATCTTCTTTACAAAGTGCTGAAAGGCCGTATCCGCAAAACCGGCTGTTTGTTTAAATTGGAAATTTGAACAGAAATTGTGTCATTTTTCTCTTTTAGGTCAAAATAAGTGATTAAATCACCTTAATAAATGTGCAGGATGAGCACGACTCAAAATGAACTATTTTCAATCATGCATAAAATCCCTTTGGAGTTACGTCTGTGGTGGAACGATTTAGGCAGAGAAGGGCAAGATGCAGTCAAGAAACATTTGAAAGGGCTTACCGGTTTGCTAGATATTGTGCCTCGGGGAGATATTATCAGAGCATTGGTTACATGTTGGGACCCAGCACATAACGTGTTCCATTTCTCGGACTTTGAGCTTA
>NW_017670437.1:390258-439952 GCF_001879085.1 Nicotiana attenuata
GTCACAGCCATAACATGATTGTTCCCTCTCTTTGGGTTCACTACCGTATCACTTGGTAGAGCACCCTTAGGGCGTGTGTTTAAAGACTGAGAGATTTGTCCTAGTTGGACCTCCAAATTCCTAATTGAAAGTATTATGAGAAGCCAGTTGCGCATCGGAGTCCGCATTCTTTTTCATCATCTGTTCGAACATCATTTCAATTCTACCCATTTCATTGTTGGATGTACTAGGACCCTGGGATGGAAAAGGTGGTGGGTTACTCGGTTGTTGGTACATTGTGGGCCTTTGAAAGCCTTGCCCCTGATTTCCTGGGTTATTGTTCCATCCACCTTGGTTGTTGTTGTTTCCACCCCAATTGTTGTTGTTGCCCCAGTTTCCCTGATTGTTCCGGTTGTTATTTTGATTTCCCCAATTGTTGTTCCCTTGATGTTGATTGTTCCAATTATTGTTGCCTTGTTGTTGGTTACCCCAATTGCCCTGGGATCACCATTGTTATTGTTGGTTGGAAGAATTACCTCTTTGGCCTTGGTAATTATTCACATATTGCACCTCTTCATTCTGCCCATCATAACAATCATCTTGGAATCCACCACAATCATTGTCAAACTGATCCGAATTCCCTTGGTTCTGTTGACCTCTCTGTCTTCTATTGTTCACAAGCATGTTAACACCCTCCATGGTATTTACTTGGCGAGGATTCTAAACTTGTTGTAACTGTGCCTTTGCTAGTTGGTTCATTGTTGTTGTAAGTTTTGCTATAGCCTGACCATGGTCATGTAGTTCTTTATGCAAATGAGTGACCGTGGGGTCACCCTGTGGTACAGTGGCTCTACTTTGCCAAGCGGAGGATGTGTCAGCCATTTCATCAAGAATAGCACAAGCTTCATCATAAGGCAGCTTCATTAAATTTCCCCCAGCCAATTGATTCACTATGCACTGATTCGTTGTATTGATGCCCCGATAGAAGGTCTGTTGTATCATTGCCTCTGTCATATCATTATTGGGGCATTCTTTCACCATAGTTCTGCATCGCTCCCAAATCTCATGCAATGGTTCAGTAGGCTCCTGCTTGAAGGCTAAGATCTCATCCCTTAGTGCTGCCATGTGCCCCGGTGAGAATAATTTGGCAATGAACTTATCCTCCAACTCATCCCAAGTTGTGATGGAATGGGTGGGAAGTCGCTCAAGCCAATCCAATGCTTTCCCCCTCAGTGAGAATGGGAAAAGCCCCAATCGAAGTGCATCCTCAGACACATTGGTCTGCTTGCTCCCCCAACAGGTATCCACGAACCCCTTGAGATGTTTGTACGCATTCTGAGTGGGAGCACCCGTGAAATACCCACGCTGCTCCAATAATGTCAGCATCATGTTGGTTATTTGAAAATTGCCCGCCCGAATCCGGGGTGGAACAATAGCACTCGCATAGCCTTGGTTGGGAAGAACTCTAGGAGCCACTCTTGGAGGTGGTGGAGGAGGGTCTGGAATATTGTCATTTACATTGGCCTGGAGGCCTCTATGTTGTCCTTGAGGTACAAAAGGCACCTCTTCATCTCCATTGTCATCTACCTCATCCCCCGCATTCACGTTTTCAAGAGGGTCATTAGCATTTAATGCCATTTTGTACCTAATGTATTGACACAAATAAATTAGTAACAAAGAAGGAAAGAAGAACAAAACACAAGTCTATCTAGATAGATAGCTAAAACCGTTAGCTTCCTGGCAACGGCGCCAAAAAGTGATCGCGGCCTACTCCGCACTACTAATTAAGTAGCGAGAGAGGGTCGGAGCAGCTTTTACCCGATTTTGGGTCGGGATCGATATCCACAGAGAGCTAGAATTGGAATCGAGTATCTATCTAGTTTAGGATTGCGTATGTGTTCTTAATTACACTTCTATTCATTTTTGGGGTTTTTGTTTACTTCTACTATTATCAAACTACAAATGGTAATTGTAACTAAATTATGCTAAGAGTTATAATGCTACGGATTGTTCAAATGGTTTAAAGGCACTAGGGTAGTGACTTCCGCCTAGGTGGTCAATTGACGGGTACTTGAGTCTAAGACACGTTTAACATATTTGGGGAGTATGATATAACCATTGCACGACTTTACCCACTCTACACCTCTCGGTGGTTCGAGTAATTTTGCCCGAATTGGCTTTCTCAAGACCAATTGGGTATGCAAATTTGCACAAGCAACTAGGGTTCAAGTCGGGTATTGCTCTCTCGAGGTTTTACCCTTTAATTGGGGCTATCAATCTCTTAAGTACGCCCCAATTCCTTGTTGGACCAATTTCGGAGACTTAGGCTCTCTTTCTCAAGAAGAGCTCAAGTCAGCTCAACACAAACTAGTGTTTACAACCACTAATTCAGAAATTAACCATAAAATTGGCCCAAATAACAAACACCCATAGTCAATTTAGCCCTAAAATATAAGACCCATCAATTACCCACACTAGGGTTGAGCCACAACCCTAGTTTATGGGTCTAGCTACTCATAATTAGAGAAGAAAAGCAAGAAATAGATGAAGATAAACTCATATTAATTAATTACTAAGGTAAACACAAAGATTCAATGATGAAATGTAGATAAAATTGCCCAAAATGGCTGAAAATATCGAAACCACGAGCGCAGCTCTTGACTGATACTATCTGCCTAACCTAAAAATGGAAAAGAAGCTATTTATACTAAGCTGACAATCCTGGACAAAAATGCCCATGCGGGGTTAGTATGGACCGCACAAAATGGTGTGCGGCCGCACTAGGGCTCTGAACCTCAAAATCTGACTCTCTGAATTCGGGCATCGCGGACCGCACAGGATGGACTGCGGTCGCGGAGGCTTCTTGTGCGGTCCGCACAAAATCGACTGCGGACTGCATTGGCTTGAAACTCTAAAAATGGCATCTCTCTGATCTTGTGTTCTGCGGACCGCACTAAATCAAGTGCGGCCGCATTGCCTTCAGTGCGGACCGCACAAATCCTAGTGCGGCCGCATTGCCTTTATGCCTGAAATTCCACCTCTCTGAATCTCCTAGTGCGGACTGCACAAAGTGGTGTGCACTGGGCCTATTTTGCCTGCGCTTGTCTTGTCTTTGGCACTTGTGCAAGTTTCACTCATTTTGAGCTGATCTTTGACATCTTGTCCTTTTGTTGATCAAACCTGCAATCAAGTACAACTTGTGAGCCTTTTGGGACTATTTTGTATGAATTTCTAATCAAAACATAAGCAAGAAGGAGTATAAAATGCGTCAAAATCCCTAGTTATCATATGTGCAATCAGTTTTCGATATCTTATATGTCTAGCATGACATGAAAACTTGATATGCATCTAAAAGTCTATTATATGGCTTATATGACAATCCATGAAGGATTTAAGTTGCTTGAAGCATATACAATTCTTGATCTTGAAGTACCACTTCCTCAGTGCAATTTGTGCACAAATGTATCTTGCTATAACTATAGGCATGATAATATGATAGCAAGAGTTTTCACCTCTATGTGAAGATATTGAACTGATGATTCCAACAAGATCATATTAAGGCAATACATCTATTAGGGATGATGATTTCAAGGTGAAACAACTTCGTTCAAGTTAATATGGCTGATTTGTTTATCAAAATCTCTACCAACGATCTTTTGGAGATGGTGCACAAGATTGGGATGCGAAGGCTCAAGGATGTGAATTGATGCTCTCATCAGAGGGAGTTAATACGCGTTGTACTCTTTTTTCCTTACAAGATTTTGTCCCAATGGATTTTCCTTGCAAGGTTTTTAACGAGGCAACCAAAAGGCGTATTATTAGATATGTCGTACTCTTTTTTCTTCTCTAAAATTTTTTCCCACCGGGTTTTATTTTAGTTAAGATTTTAATGGGGCACATTATCTGTTGAATAGACATTCAAGGGGGAGTGTTATAAATAGAATTTTATTTATGGTGAATGTCTATATTTAGAGAGATTCTAGGGATTATTACTTGGTGGCTAAGTCACTCTTTCCCTATAAATAGAAGGTTCTATTCTATTGTAATTCATCCCAATCAATAAGAATTCTCTCTCCCTACTTTTCTCTGAAATACTATTCTTCTTCTTTTATTGGTTATAACAATTGGCTATTTTTCTTTTCTTTTTGGCAAATGAATATTTCAGTATTTAAGAAATATCACAAATAGAATAAGTTATGTTTGTTTTATTGTGGTACTAATATTTAAACACAATAATAAATTAAAATTTTTGAAAACTCTATTACTGCAAAGTAACGTCTGAATAAGTAAATTAATTTGAGCTAGCATAAGAAATCACAGACTTTTTTGTTGCCCGTAAAACTATAACAAGTGATGCAATTTACAAATCGCGTAAAATTTAAAAGTTGCATAACACTAGCTTATTACAAGGAACCACTTACTTTCGAGCAATAAAGTTTTCATATATTTTTTTGTGCTGAGTAAGTAAACGTTTAATAAGAACCATTTAAAGAAACAGAATCATGTTAAATTACTGTACGGGTCAGAATCTGACCCCGCGATAACTAACGAAGCTAATCCCGTCTCAAGCTAATTCGTGATTAGTTAGTGGTACGACTACTCAGAATTAACGATATTCAACCCTTATCTGATTAGATCAACAAGGCCACGACCCGTCCGTCATCATGAAGGCGAAACCCCAACGTGGTAACGGCCACTTACTGCCAGCTCACGAAGCTCACAGCTATAAATACCAAGAGAGGAAACCCTGGAAAGGGGGGGGGGGCTTCTTCTGAAACTATTGAGAGGAGAGAGGAAAAGGGAGAACAATGCACATATGTGGAATACCATTATAAGGAGGCAAACCAAAGCACTATTATGAATAAAAGCTTTTACATTTCTCTTCCTAAAGTTGAGCACTTATTTTCGTTTCCTTCATTTGGTCCAATGGATTACTACGATTTGCTATGATTTTTTCGTGATTTATTTATATTGTTTACACTCATAAGGTATATGATAAATTTTGAGCCAAACAATTTGACGCCGTCTGTGGGGATTTCCTAACAAAATCGCGTAGTTCTTCCCTGGACCAAAAGGAAAGAAACGCCAAACTCGAAAGGGAACTCGAAGATCTCAAATCAAGATCTAAAGAAGCTCTCTCTCTCTCCGATCTCATATAGTGCAAACAAAAAGAAGAAGCCCCCACCCCCAAGGGAGAATCTCTGTAAAGCATCTCCCGCATCCCCGAGACGAGCTCCGGCCGGAAATCGGCACGGAGATATCTCGAGCCGAGAGTCGCTTCAAGACAGCCTACATACCCCGATTGGGAAGACAACGTATAAGCTGCTCAAGGTCTCGAATCAAAACCGAGCTTCAGCACCCAATACCCACAGCGCAAGATTCAGGCTATGCGCCTTCGCCATCAAAATTGACAAGTTCAACAATAGTTGAACTGGGACTCAGGCTATGCGCCTTCGCCATCAAAATCGATAAAGTTCAACAACAGTTGAACTGGGACTCAGGCTATGCGCCTTCGCCATTAAATCAAGGCCGTGCGCCTTCGCCAGTAAGTTCAACTACGGTTGAACCAAGATTCAGGCTATGCGCCTTCACCATCAAAGGTGACAAAGTTCAACTATGGTCGAACCAAGACTCGGGCTATGTGCCTTCGCCATTAAATCAAGGCAGTGCGCCTTCGCCAGTAAGTTCAACTATGGTTGAACCAAGATTCAGGTTATGCGCCTTCGCCATCAAAATTGACAAAGTTCAACTACGGTCGAACCAAGACTCGGGCCATGAGCCTTCGCCATTAAATCAAGGCCGTGCGCCTTCGCCAGTAAGTTCAACTACGGTTGAACCAAGATTCAGGCTATGCGCCTTCACCATCAAAATCGACTGAGTTCAACAATAGTTGAACTGGGACTCAGGCTATGCGCCTTCGCCATCAAAATCAATAAAGTTCAGCAACAGTTGAACTGGGACTCAGGCTATGAGCCTTCGCCATTAAATCAAGGACGTGCGCCTTCGCCAGTAAGTTCAACTACGGTCGAACCAAGATTCAGGCTATGCGCCTTCACCATCAAAATTGACTAAGTTCAACAATAGTTGAACTGGGACTCAGGCTATGCGCCTTTGCCATCAAAATCGATAAAGTTCAACAACAGTTGAACTGGGACTCAGGCTATGAGCCTTCGCCATTAAATCAAGCCGTGCGCCTTCGCCAGTAAGTTCAACTACGGTTGAACCAAGATTCAGGTTATGCGCCTTCACCATCAAAATTGACTAAGTTCAACAATAGTTGAACTGGGACTCAGGCTATACGCCTTCGCCATCAAAATCGATAAAGTTCAACAACAGTTGAACTGGGACTCAGGCTATGAGCCTTCGCCATCAAATCAAGGCCGTGCGCCTTCGCCAGTAAGTTCAACTGCGGTTAAACAAAGACTCAAGCTACGCGCCTTCGCCATCAAATCCAACGAGTTCGACCGCGCTCGAACCATGAGGCTAGACGCCTTCGTCCTCAAATCTAACTAGTTCGACCATATTCGAACCGGGACTCGAACCGAGCGCCTTCATCGTTGAACTCAGCAAAATCCAACCTCCAACGAATCGAGGCGCAGGGTAGGCACCCTCGCCCCTCAAGTAAGTACTCCCAACTCAAACTAAGATTGGGGGCACGTAAAGTCCGGCCCCGGTCAAACTACAAGGCCGCATGTTTTTTTTCACCACGGTCGGTAGTTCGACCACGCCCGAACTGGGACTATGACTAAGGGCTAAGTGCCGCTATCGCCAAGCAACGGATCCGACTCGCTCACCCCGAGTCGAAGAAGAAAAGTCGTCAACAATCAAAAACTAACATGCCTACCAGAGTCAAACTCGAAGGCAAATCACCCCTTCGAGCGCATGCAAAGAAAATCTAAAGGGGAAAAAGAGGAGGTACAAAACAGATACAAGGCAAATAACGGAAAGGAGATCTCATTTATCCACGAAATTAATTGCGGGTCATCCCCGCTTACACCCGGCCAAGGCCGATCAATAAAAAAAACAAGAAACACCTAAACGCCAAACGGCGAACAAGACAAGAAAAATGCATAACATCTTTTTACTCGGCGCCATCTGCGCCACCATCTGCACCAGCGTCAGCCTCTGGCGTCGCCGCGTCAAAACCACAGTCGGCACGGGCCTCACGAGCCTTTTGACGCGCCCCCTCGAAAGCAGCTTCGGTCACGACGCCGGCCTCCCACAAATTCTTATATACATCACGTTGGGCCTCGGCAAAGACCCAAAGTTCTCGAACCTGGCTGGAAGAAGCGGCTTGATTCCGTAGGCGCTGATTCTCTTCTTCTAAGGCTGTAATCCGATCCGCCATGACTTGGGCGTCCTGCTCAAAGACACAAATCCGCTCCTCGAGACTCACTTCTCTAAAGGCCGCAGCATCCTTCTCCAACGCTCGTTGGGATTCGTGCACGCGGATAGCTTCCTTCAACGCCCCATCCCTCGACGAGGCATCCCTCACTTGAAGCTTCAATACCGCGACTTTACCTTCCAACGCAGTCACTTTCCCGCTCCATGCCGCAGCGGCCTCCGCCGCCTTAGCCTGGCCCTGGTGCTCACACTCAGCTGCATCCCTCCTTCCCGCCTCAAGCTCCTCATCCTTCCGCCGGAGCTGCTCCTCGAGAGCACTCGATCTGCCAAGTGCTTGCTGCATCTGAAGCTCCCGCCTCGCCAGTTCCTCGACCAAGGTCCGACTACGGGGATCATTCCTCAAGCGCATGCGCATCTCTCGGCACTGATCTCGGTAGCGGCAATATTTCTCCAGCGCCCGCAAAAATATCCCCGAACGGACGTTGGCTCGACGGATGCTCTCCACCTCCAACAAATAAGACTGCAAAGCAAAGACAACGATTAAGATAAAGTTCAAACTAAGACGAAAAATAAGCGAACCGACATTATATTACATACCCTCAAGCCCATCACAGCCACTTCATTCATCAGTCCGACATCCATGACGCCCCTCAATGACGCGTTCTCGGCCTCCGAGCACAGCAGCTCAAACTGCGGGACCAAGCTACTCCCTTGGAGCAATAAGTTCAGCTCCGTGGGAACCTCGACGAAGCGAGACCGCCCCTCTGCGCGCACCGCTGAATTGGTGAAGCCTTCCTGGAACATACAGATGTCGTCAGGGTCCAAGTCGGATTCAGACTCGTACTCACCCTCTACAGCATCCCTTCCTCCTTCAGCCGCTAGCGAGGTGGAACCTCCCTCCGCAGCCGCCAAAGGAGTGCTTAACTCCCCAACATTACCAGCCGCTGAGGAACTACCTCCCGTCTCAGCGATTGGAACCACCAACCGAGTCGCCGAAGCGACGGCATCATCATGGCCTAAGCCAGCCAGGGCAACCCCCACTGGCTGTCCACCCTCAAGAGCAGGCGCCGCGACCGCACCCCTCTCTGCATCCGTTGGAGGAGAGTCCAAATTAATTACCACAGGAGGAGCCGGCGTAAACACGACCCTACGCCTTATCAAGGGCCTCTCCTCCTCCCCGTCTGATGGTGATTCTGCCCTAGGGCGCACAACTTCCGATGGCCCCTCGTCCCGAAGTGCGGCCCGTGCTGGAGAAGGAACCGCTGAAGATTCAACTGATGCCGCCCTCGGTATTGCGCGCGACACAAGTGCCGCAATAAGTCGAGCGATTGCACCCGGCCGACGGAAGTCCAACCGAGGGGCCCTGACGAGGCGTGCCCTCCCTGATCACAGAAAAACGAAGTTGTTGAATAGAGTCGAAACAAAGCGGAACAGAAGAAGGAATCAATTTTTTACCTGCCACAGGTCTACGGCCATGCCTCTCCCAGAAAGACACCCATGTGCGTATCCCCACCGTATGGGGGAGCACGGCCTCAACCCACTCACGAATCCCAGCCAACGGAGCCGGCGGCGACTTTTCGGCTACAAAATTGATACGAGTTAACGTTTATGAGCACAAGATGTAAGGAGGGGCAAAAAAGGGAATCCAATGATTAAGGAACTTGCGTGCATGATTCCAAGCCTCTGGGAATCCAGTAGAGCACGCCACTAAATGTTCAGTCCTGATGTAGAAGAAGTGCTCGAAAGGGCGAGGGTCGACCTCATCATCCAGCTTCACAGTCAGGCCCCTCGTCCCGCGAGGGCACGCTCGAATCATGGTACCACGAACTCTCTGGGGAGCGTAGAGGCTAAGCACATGCTGCAGCGTGACCTCCCTACCGGCCAATTCTGCGTATTTGATAAGCATTGCTAATAATTTATAAAGAGAAGGAGTAAGCTGACCCGGGCATACCCTGTAATAACGACAGAAATCAACCACTAGCATTGGGAACGGGAGCTTAAACCCCAACTTGAAGGGATAGGCGTAAAAGACACAGTATCCCTACGGTCGGTGTGGACCCTCTCCTCGCTTCTAGCAAGAACGACGTCAGCATAGCCGGGAATGACCCCCTGTCCCCGTAGTCGGGACATCCCAATCTCCCCAAGTAATGGGGCCTCATCCACCTGATCCTCCCCACCATCGGCGGTGAAATAAGTCATCGGACCTCCGGGTAGAGGTACTATCTCGTCAACCGACGGAGCTTCACCGGTCTCCACCAGTTCTGCATCGCCCATTGCCGGAAATGGCCCCTCAGTCACCGGAGAGTTAACCGGAAGATCCATCGGAAAAACGTTTTGGGAAGAACTGTCTGCCATTGTTGATTCAATAACGAGGAAGAAACAAAGTTTGAGGGATGAAGACGAAGGTGAAATAAGCAGTGAAGGAAAGCTTCTTCAGAATCTCTCTCAGACAAACAATGAGAATATAAAAAAAATGAATGCCTCAGCCTTTATTTATAGGCAACACAAGTGGCCTTCATGAACCCCAATAGCCACCATTAACTACATGACCAACCGCATACCGGTTCGATTCCATAGGAATGTGCGTCATTATGACAGGCTCCATGAAGCAGCTTTGCAGTCACCAATCGGCGTCTCGCCCTCGAAATGGTTGTAATGACCTATGAACGCTGAGGAGATGCTCCGTGCGCCCTAGAAATTTTTTGACATCGTAAAACACGTATCAAGCGTGCCCTTACTCCCCTCGGCCGCACAACATACAACCCGTCCGCCATGGTCGACGGGTATGCTCCCAAAACAAACGTAAGAATCAGAGCACAATAAAGCTCGACCCCACTCGAAGTGAGTTAAAGGGTCAAGCGCCTTCGCCAAGGAGGAGAGTTCAACCTCGATCGAACGATGACTTAATAGCCCAATAACAAAATACTAACACTCTACAAGGCTAAGGGCCACCGCCAAAGAGAATTCGGCCTCGACCGAAGCGACAGTCGACCTCCCTATCCGAGTTTCTCAAACTACAGTCGATGAAATCCACTCATCGAGCTCGGCCAAGGCACGACCTCAATAAGCGGAGGGACTAACTGTATGGGTCAGAATCCGACCCCGCGATAATTAACGAAGCTAATCCCGTCTCAAGCTAATCCGTGATTAGTTAGTGGTACGACCACTCAGAATTAACGATATTCAACCCTTATTTGATTAGATCAACAAGGCCACTGCCCGTCCGTCATCATGAAGGCGAAACCCCAACGTGGTCACGGCCACTTACTGCCAGCTCACGAAGCTCACAGCTATAAATACCAAGTGAGGAAACCCTGGAAAGGGGGGGCTTCTTCTGAAACTATTGAGAGGAGAGAGGAAAAGGGAGAACATGCACATATGTGGAATACCATTGTAAGGCTCTGGACCTCTTCATGGAGAGGCAGATCAAAGCACTATTATGAATAAAAGCTTTTACATTTCTCTTCCCAAAGTTGAGCACCTATTTTCGTTTCCTTCATTTGATCCAATGGATTATTACGGTTTGCTATGATTTTCCCGTGATTTATTTATATTGTTTTATACTCATAAGGTATGTGATAACTTTTGAGCAAATAATTACTAACGAAGAAAGTTTCAAAATTAATAAGGATTTACATTAAAGACAATTAGAAATGTCTGCACGACATAACAAAACAGAATCTTGGCTTTGATTAAAGGCCAATATTGTTACTCCCTCCGGTTCAAAATAAGTGATTTTTTGATTGTTTTCACACATATTAAAAAATTCACCTTTTAACATTAATTAGCAATGAAATTGACCATATTAACCTTTACTATCTCTTCACATAAACACTCCTAACACATACTCCAACATTATTTGCTCCAAGGGCAATGTAGGAAAAAAATAATTAATTTATTCTTGAAATATGAAAATATCACTTATTTTGGAACACAAAAAAAAAGGCAAAAAAATCACTTATTATGGACCGGAGGGAGTATCTTGCAAGAAGAAAGGTAAAAAATGAATAGAGGACGGTACCCTTTTTCTTTTATAATCATGGCAAGAATAATTATATTTCTCGAGGTACTTGTTATAGGTTGGATCGAATCGATTAATTTTACAAGGTATTTATTACTTTTCACTAACACATTAAAGAGCGGTTGAATAATTTCACGAGGTACCTGTTACCTCCCACTAATACAAATAAAAAAATTATTTGATGCATTTATTTTTGTTGGGAATTAAACCTGAGACCTCAGCATTCTCATCTCTCTTTATTTACTACCAAGCCAACCTTAAGTGCCGATCGGTACTCTTTAGTATTTTCTTATCTTAAAGTTAAGAAGATGACCCTACCTTATTCCCTTTACTATTTCGTGCCAATTGCATGTTTTTTTATGATTTAGTCTTCCAATAGAACAAAGTTTTATCCACGTATTGAATAATTTCGAAATTAAATAAATAAAAACCTTTTAACTTAGTGGTAAAGTTGGCAAGGTGAGTTGGTGATAGCTGGAAGAGTATCTGTCATATGTGTGATGCTTCAATGCTCTTCGAACCATGCTAGATAGTCACCCATCACACGGCTCTCAAAATTAACATGTGATGTATCCCGAGAGATTCTCGTCGAGCACTTGCTTGCTTAGATAGAGGAAAATGGGCTTTTAGGAATTGGCGAGATGAGTATTTTTCTATAGTCTTCTACCATTTGGCTAGTGGTGGATGAGTTTTAGATGGAGTTAAAGAAGAAAGGAATATGAAATCAAACACAATTACTCTTTAAGATGGCTTAAATTTTACCATACCAAATCAGATTAACAATAATTTTGCCGGAAAAGTATATCTTTGTGGTATTGCAAGAGCTGGATATGAGTATGAACCAAGACTGATGTCGAAAAAAACTTCAGACAAAAATTGTCTCATACATATATATATATATATATATATATATATATATATATATATATATATATATATATAGCTAAAGTGAAATGCTAAAGTTTGGTTAAATGCGTATGTCGGAAGTTTGGTTTTGACAAACCCAACTTCAGACGCGTATGTGAGAAGTTTGCTTGCACAAACAATAATACAATATACCAAACATTCGATAAAATTTACATCTTCAGATGCAGATATTACACTAGACGCATATATTTGAAGTTGAGTGTAAAGTGACTAAACTAAGAAAAATATTAAAGATTTGGTTATGTCTTAAATAGGGGTCCCAAAATCGGTAGGTTGACCCGTTGTTTGAAGAGGAAAACCGGATCATAATCTTCCTCGAATGAGCTTTTTACACGGTTGAACATTTCTTCAAATTTATTTTAATGAATGGCATGTCATTTTGTTTATTCCATAAATAGCATTTTTTTTTTTACAAATTAATCACACAGACAATGAGTAAACATAATGCACAAATCATGTGTGATGACCCGATAGGTCATTTATAGTTTTACCCTTTGTTTATGTATTTTGAGACCTCGAATAACTCTGTTTAGCCTTTCATGATTTGCGTGCGCAATCCGTGTTCATTATCCAGAAGATTTTTAAGAGAGAATTGATTTAAAAATGTAAAATCATGCCTTAAAACTCACTTGAGATGACTTCGATCAGTGTTTTGAGCAAACAGATCCGGATCAGTATTTTGACGGTACTGGTCGGTCCGTATCGTGATTTGGGACTTGGACGTATGTCCGGAATCGAATTTGGAAGTCCCTAATTGAATTAACGCAGTTTGTTGAAACTAGAAATCTAAAGGTTTAAAGAATCCTAAGTTTGACCATAAGTTGACTTTGTTGCTCCCGAGTTCGAATTTCGGTTCCGAAACTTGGTATAGGTTCATTCGGTATTTATGACTTGTCTACAAAATTTGGTGCGAAACGGAATTGATTTGACGTGATTCGGACATCCGGTTGTAAACTTGAAAGTTATTAATTTTCTTTGAAAATTTCATATGTTTTAGTGTCCGATTCATAGTTCTAGGTATTTTTTTGGTGTTTTGATCGCGCAAATGAGTTCGTATGATGTTATTACACTTGAGTGCATGTTTGGTTTGGAGCCCCGAGGGATCATGTGAGTTTCGGACGCGTTTCGGAGAGTTCATGAGAGATCAAATTTTTTATGGTGCTCAGGTCTCGCATCTGCGAGACATTGGTCGCATTTGCGAAGAGCACAGTGGCCTGAGGAGTTCGCATTGATGATGGGTCATTTATAGTTTTACCCTTCATTTCTAGGTTCCGAGACCTCGAATAGCTCTGTTTAGCCTTCCTCGATTTGCGTGTGCATTCCGTGTCCTTTTTCTGGAAGGTTTTTATGGGAAAACTAATTTGAAAAAAAATGAACTCGTGCCTTGAAACTCATTTGAGTTGACTTCGGTCAACATTTTGAGCAAACGAACCCGAATTAGTGTTTTGACGGTCCCGGTGAGTCCGTATCGTGATTTAGGACTTGGGCGTATGCCCGGAATCGAATTCGAAAGTCCCTAACTTGAACGCAATTTGTTGAACTAGAAATCTGAAGGAATAAAGAATTTCTAAGTTTGACTGTAAGTTGACTTTGTTGCTACCGGATCCGGATTTCGGTTCCGAAACTTGGTATAGGTTCATTTCAGTATTTTATGACTTGTCTGCAAAATTTAGTACGAAACGCAGTTGATTTGACGTGATTCGGACGTGCGGTTGTAAAATTGAAAATTATTAAGTTTATTTGAAAATTTCATATGTTTTGGTGTATGATTCATAGTTCTAGGTGTTATATTGGTATTTTGATCGCACAAGCGAGTTCGTATAATGTTATTACATTTGTGTTCTTGTTTGGTTTGGAGCCCCGAGGGCTCGGGTGAGTTTTGAACGCGTTTCGGGGAGTTCGGGAGAGATCAATTTTTTGTTGGTGCTCAGGTCTCACATTTGCGAGACATTGGTCGCATTTGCGACAATCGCATTTGCGAGCTTCATTCGCATTTGCGAAGAGCACAGTGGCCTGAGGAGTTCGCATTTGCGAACTCTCCATCGCATTTGCGATGATGGCCTGGCCTAGGAGTTGGTCGCAATTGCGATCACTGGGTCATTTTTTGCGACATGTCCAAGTTCGCATTAGAAACAATTCATCACAAATGCGATGAAAGCAGAGATGGGAGTCCTTCGCAATTGCGATGGTTTCTCGCATTTGCGGGGTTCGTAATTGCGAACCCGAGGTCGCAATTGCGACATTTGCACCTAGACAAATGGGGGAGAAATGGGATTTAGCTCATTTCTTTCAAACTCTCAACCCTAAACAGCCTAGAGGTGATTTTCCCAAAAGATTTTCTTCCTAAATTCATTGGTAAGCAACTCTAATCTATTTCTTTTCAATTAACCATTGCATTTCATAAGTTTTTAACATCAAATCTAAGATTTTCATGGTAGAAATTTGGAATTTGGGTTTTATAAATATAGAATTTATACCTCAAATTGAGGTCAGATTTCGAAACTAATTACATAACCAGGCTCGGGGTAATTTTTAACTAAATTGAACTTCTTTCACTCATGGGTAGTTTCTAAAGCTTATTTTGAATTGTTGGAACGATATTTGGGTTAGGTTCGATTGGTTTGGAGGCAGATTTTAGAAGAAAGACCCCGATTGAGCTTTGATTTGATTGCGGAGCGAGGTAAGTGTTTGTCACGACCCGGATTTCCCCACCCTCGGGGGTCGTGATGGCGCCTACTCGTAGAAGCTAGGCAAGTCACAAATCATAAACTCCTACCTATTTCATTTTAAATCCTTTTATCAATCATAACAACAAGCGTTAAATATTTAAATGACAGCGGAATATGAAATTAAAGTGGAAGACTTAAATTAAATAAGCTGAACAATGTTGCGGAATTCAACATGTGCCTCTACCCAAGAACTGGTGTCACAACATCCACGGACAACTAAGAGTACTAAATACAATCGTTTGAAAGAAATATAACACTGTTTGTCTCGAAAACATGAGATAACAGAATAAAATATAAGATAGAGGAGACGCCGGGCCTGCGGACGCGTGCGAGGCTACCTCGTAGTCTCGGTGGACTGAAGGCTGGCTCCCAAGCTACTGCTGTTGTACGGGACCTGGGTCTGTGCAAAAGAGCACAAAGTGTAGTATCAGCACAACCGACCCCATGTGCTGGTAAATGCCTAGCCTAACCTCAGCGAAGTAGTGACGAGGCTAGGACCAGACTATCAAATAAACCTGTGCAGTTATATAATGAACAACGGAAAGTAATGCAGGTATAAGCAAGTAAGGATGGGAGGGGGAAACATGCTTCGGGGAATAACAGGTAAAACAGAATATCAAGAGTACCATAAAGGAATCAAAATCCAGCCACTAGCAAGAATAAGGAAAACAAAGGCAGATTTCACTTTCTTTTCACATCTTGTTGCAGGCGTGCAACCCGATCCCATTTCATTATATCTCGTGGTAGGCGTACCACCCGCTCCCATTTCATTAAATCTCGTGTAGGCGTACCACCCGCCCTATTTCATTAAATCTCGTGGTAGGCGTACCACCCGCTCCCATTTCATTAAATCTCGTGGTAGGCGTACCACCCGCTCCCATTTTATTAAATCTCGTGGTAGGCGTACCACCCGCTCCCATTTTATTAAATCTCGTGGTAGGAGTACCACCCGCTCCCATTTTATTAAATCTCGTGGTAGGCGTACCACCCGCTCCCATTTCATTAAATCTCGTGGTAGGCGTACCACCCGCTCCCATTTCATTAAATCAACAGTTCTTCCAAATGAAATTTACTCCAACAAACGCAACAATTAATACGAATTCATAAGACAACAAGTACACAATAATTATGACTCACTAAGAAAAATAAGTAATGACAAGTAGCAATTAATTATGGACTTTAAGGAGCAAATAGGCAATTCAATATTTAGTATGCTAAATGTCAAGTAGCAATTAAGTCACATAAACATGTAGTAATTATAGCATAAATTCAAGGTATAATGTTGCGCAAGGATACCTCGAGCCAATAATAATAAGTAACACAATAAAGGAAAATGCCAACATAAAGAATCACAATAATAGTGGAATAAGACAATTAATGCACTTGAACCGATAACAACAAGAAAATCAGTAAATAAAAGTAAAGGACAACATAACTCAATTATCAGCAAGAATCAGGAAAATCAAAGACAAGTGCACGGCATCACCCTTCGTGCTTTTTCTCTCGTCCTCGCCAAGCAATAATATAATGAAAACGTGCACGACATCACCCTTCATGCTTTTACTCTCTTTCCTCACCAAAGCAATTAGAATGATAAACTGTGCACGGCATCACCCTTCGTGCTTTTACTCTCTTTCCTCACATATAATCAATAGAATTGGCACGGAATGGTACATCGTGCGGCACGGCATCACCCTTCGTGTTTTACACTCTTTCCTCACAATAGATAAACAATTTACGGCATCACCATTCGTGCTTTAACACTCTTCCTCACCCAAACAACAATCACAAACAAGGGGCAAGGGAATAAACAGAATAATAATAGAAATCCCGGCAAGGGCACAACATCAATAATCTCAACATCCCGGCAAGGGAAATAATCAACAAAGTAACAATATCCCAGCAAGGGAACAACTTAATAAATCTTTCTCTTTCTTTCACTTTTATTTCATAACTCACTTTACCACTCGAGCCAATGCTCCAAAGGGTTCAATCATTTCATATACTTTCACAATTTGTAATATAACTTGAGCCAATGCTCCTCGATATTCAAAGATCTCAATTCCTTCCACAAACTTTTCACAACAACTAGAAATCATCACCAAAGCATGAAGAATACAACGAAATCATGAAAATCACAATATAAGTCTCACGGTCATACTTGACACCCAACGTATAGATACTCGTCACCATGCCTGTACGTCGTACTCAACAATTATCACATAACAAATAGGACTCAACTCCTAATCCCTCAAGCTAAGGTTAGACCAAACACTTACCTCGATGCCTTGAACACAACTCAAGCCTCAACTATAGCTTTACCCCCTTCGAATTCGGCTCCCAATCGATCGAATCTATAATAATCGACTTAATAACATCAATAAATGCTAAACAATTCGAACCCAATGCCTAATTATAGCTTTTCCATCATTTTTTCCAAAAACTCAAAAATCGACCTCGGGCCCGCTTGGTCAAAACACGAGGTTCGGACCAAAATCAAATCACCCACGAGCCCGAATATATAATTTATTTTCAAATTCGACCCTAAAACGAGGTCTAAATCAAGAAAAATCAAAAAGCCCTAACTCTACCCAAATCCCTAATTTTCTACCTTTAATTCCATGTTTTAAGCCTAGAAATCTAATAGATGTTGATGAAAACGGAAGAAAATAAGTTAAAGATTACTTACCTAGGAGGTTATGGTGAAGAAATGCTTCAAAAATCGCCTAAGAGCTTTGGAGAAGAAGAAGTTGTGAAAAATAATGAGAATCCCGTAATGCATTCTGTTTTTAGAACTTAAAATAACTGGGCGAATTTTTACTCTATGCGATCGCGGAATAATCAATACGATCGCATAGAACAAATTGATGACTACCAAAATTAACTCTATGCGATCGCGGAAGAATCAATGCGACGCATAGAACAAATTGTGACCTCCCAAAATTTACTCTATGCGATCGCGGAAGAATCAATGTGATCACATAGAACAAATTGATGACTACAAAAATTAACTCTATGCGATCGCATAGAACAAATTGATGACTACCAAATTTTACTCTATGCGATCGCGGAAGTATCAATGCGATCGCATATAACAAATTGATGACTACCAAAATTAACTCTATGCGATCGCGGACACTCCTATCGCATAAAACAAAAACCTGGACACCAGCAACCAGCAAAAACACCAGATTTTCTAAGTCCAAAAAAACACTCTGACGCCTATCCGAAACTCACCCGAGCCCTCGGGGCTCCAAACCAAATATACATACTAACTCAAAAACATCATACGAACTTATCCGTGCGATCAAATCGCCAAAATAACCTCATAACAACGAATCAAACCTCAAAATCAAAGAATTCTTTCAAACTTCATAAAACATCAAATTTTCCAATTTAGGCCCGAATCACGTTAAACGACATCCGTTTTAAACCAAATTTCACAAAAATGACTTAAAGCATATATAAGACCTGTACCGGGCGCCGGAATCAAAATACGGGCCCGATACCAACACATTCTAATCAAATATCATTTCAATTTTTCCTTAACAATTTCAGAAAAACAATTTCTTTTAAAAATTTATTTCTCGGGCTCGGGACCTCGGAATTCGATTCCGGGCATACGTCCGAGTCCCATATTTTCTTACGGACCCTCCGGGACCGTCAAATCACGGGTCCGGGTCCATTTACCCAAAATGTTGATCAATGTCAAATTTATTCATTTTAACATCAAAATTTAGCATTTTTCACAGAATTTCATATTTAAGCTTTCCAGCTACGCGCCCGGACTGCGCACGCAAATCGAGGCGACTCTAAATGAGGTTTTCAAGGCCTCGGAAGCACAGAATTCATTTAAAACAGGTGATGACCCTTTGGGTCGTCACAGTGTTGTGGTTAACCTTAACTTGAGGGATTAGGACTTGTTTGCCTATTTGCTATGTGATTAACGTGTGGGTACAATTTATATGTGACGTGATGAGTATTTATGCGTTGTTGTTGGGATAAAGCATGCGGGTGGAACTTGTTTCTTTGTGATTCGTTGCCTTTTTAATTATGATATTCATGCCTAGGTTAGATTATTATTTATTTGATTATTTCTCCCATGATTATCGCTTAATTAGTAATGGTGGAGTATTTTGGAAGTTGAGGTTTGGTATCTTGGCATCATATTTGACGTAAAGCACATTCTCTGCACTATTTATCTTCCGAATTTATATTATTTTTAATACATGGTAAGGGAGAGTGTTAAAGCACGAAGGGTGATGTCGTGTCATTGCATCATCTTGTTTATTGTGTAATACATAGTAAGGAAGAGAATTATAGAACGAAGGGTGATGTCGTGCCATTTATATCAATGATAGTTATTGTCTTGACAAACACATATCGTTGTGACAAAGAGCAACAACATATCATCTCGAGAAACTCCGTGAAATGCTCGAGTGTAGCAGCAACTTCACAAAGTAGAAAACCAATGCATCCAGGAAATACAAATTTGCTCTTGACAAAGACCATAAAGCTCCAACGAGAAGTTGTTGCACATTGTCTTGGTCCTTTTTCCTTAGTCCATAACTTGGAGCAATGTGCAAGCCGGAAAAGCAATTTTTTCAATGAACCTTCAACTGCAATTTTATCCATAACCCTTAAGCATATACTGTCATAAACTCTTAGAACTCCACAAATTATAGACAGCTTGAATTCCAGAAGACCCTTGCTCAAGTTTCTCACGCCTCGTAGCGACAAACCTCCTGAAACACCCTTGTAGATGTAATTTGACCAAAGCATTGTGTCCTTTAGCATTTTCAACATAGTAAACCAGCTAAGAAATGCTCTATAATCCATAGGTACATCATATTCCAAGGCACTGAAGTATGAATCCATCACTTGTCCTACATTGGCTAGCATACTCTTCTCTGCCATAGCTCGTGAAGCACACAAAGCATGAGATTTGATGACATATACTCTTTGACAGTAAGACTCATGAACTTGGTTGTAGGTCACACAAGCCTCTAAAAAAGTACTCGGACAAATGTGAAGCAGCCAAACAAGAGGCTCCATTTTATCAGCATAATGGACGGCAACTAAAGAAACCTTCCTTGAACTCTTTATCCGACCCAATAAATTGACACGTCCAAGAGAAAAAAAACAGAACGTTGCAGTCCCTATAAGCACGTATATCACATTGTCCCACTGGTGCATTGAATTGCTCCATAAGTTGAGTAGTAACACCCTCAAAAAGACACATAACTGAGTTCTCTATAGGCCCCCTAGTAACTTGTAAGATGCACAAGAAGTTTTAAAAGTACCATAACTTTCAATACCCATGTCAACTCCACCTACACACCCGTAATCATAAAAATTTGCAATAAAACCTCTACTTCTTTTAAAAACTCCTTCCAACATTTCTACTGCATCTGATGCAATATTTAAATGTTCTTTCGCAATAGACGCACAACCTAAATTATTCTGCCCAGTGTCGAACCAATTGTCCAAGGAAATACAAAATGGAACAATCCATAGTACGGCATCAAACTCCAAATGGTAATATGTGCATGCCCCTAAATGACAACAGTCATAAGTCTCAAATCTATGGCAATCATCCAAAGTGATACCACCTTGCAGAGGAAGTACTTGACCAATACGAAATTTCTCATGTAGAAGTGCAAATCGTACTTTCAGAGCGCCCTCCTCTGCAGATTTTCCATCTTCAAAAGTAGATTCCACTGTATTGGGTGCGGCATAATCAAGATAAGGACCAGGATCAAAGACAATATACTGCTTGGAGTAATCTTCAGCAAATGCTCGGAGCATTCCCCGTATTTTCTTCTCCCAAGCACGCTTGCTTGATTTAGATAACCAGAATTCAGAAAGATTGCGCTCCTGCCCCATAACCCAATTATAGTTGTGTACACTAAATTCAAGGGAAAGCGACACTCTATTTTGTTTACCCACAAGAATTACTTCAAGGGAATTACGCAAACATGGAATTGTGCGAAGACATAAGGCACCATCAAATGGATATTCAACTTCAGTAGTTCTCATACTTGCATTCAACATCATCTTTTCGTGGATATCAAACATGGCCATGTCACAGGGAAATAGATAATGTAGAATTAATCCCTAATGGAGGCTTCCTTGTAATTGCAGCAACACCCTGTAGAGGTTCATCTCTAATGATAACAGTTTCATTAACCCAAAGTGCCATTGTGAAAGTTAAAGCTTGGTATAACTCACCTAGATCAAGAGCCCTTCCACTCGAAAAGGACCTCAGCTGATCAATTATGTATTGCTCCTAAATTTGAGTAGTAGTATCATCAAAAGAACATACAAATAAATTTGCTATAGACTCTCCCTATAGCTTGTATATAGCACAAGAATTGATAACACTATCATTATGTTCAACACCTATTTCAACTCTACCTGAAGCAACCTTAAATTCCTGTCCAGTGTCAAACCACTTGTCCACATAACTACAAATTGGTAAGCCAGTATCGCTTGCATAAGTGCTATGCTCTGAATATATATGATAGTCCTTTCTTCGTTTTGCAGTCAATAACAAGGAATCAAGTTGTCCAGTAGCAGCCCAGTAGCCAAAATCATAGTGAAGCCACAATATAATTTGAGAAGCCACAATAAATGGATATGTTATTCCAGCAAATCTCCCAATAGCATTGGACACGACATATCCTTGACTAGCAAAAGGAATCCGATTACCTGTTTTATCCTCTAGAGGAGAATTTTCAAACTCCCGAGCTACATTGTTTCGCGCATTTCTCTCTTCCTCATGTTTAGATACCAACGATGGAGTTACATGCTGACTGTAACCAATTGAAACCACTAAGGAAGAACAAAGTCCAAAGAAATACTGATAGTATTTTCGAACGTTGCAGCAGTCACCTCGGTTTGCAAGGTATCACAGCTAGGCTGGAGTAAGCTATCACTCTCGCGAAAATTGTCATTGATCACCTTGCCAATGGTCGTGGTTGAATTTTCTTCATCAGCCATACGAATCAGAGGATCGAGAATGCTTGGGCTAGCTGTTGTAATGGAAGAGTTGTCATCCACTGATTGTCACGTTAACATCTGATTGCTCAGTATTGAACACCTTGGAACAACATCCATATGATATTTTGTCGAACATCCGGGCTTCAATCTTTCTGGAATATTCCCTGGTTGCAGCTGATCGCGGCCTACTCCGCACTACTATTTAAGTAGCGAGAGAGGGTCGGAGCAGCTTTTACCCGATTTAGGGTCGGGATCGAATCCACAGAGAGCTAGAATTTGGAATCGAGTATCTATCTAGTGTAGAATTGTGTATGTGTTCTTAATTACACTTCTATTCATTTTTTGGGGTTTTTGTTTACTTTTACTATTATCAAACTACAAATGGTAATTGCAACTAAATTATGCTAAGAGTTATAATGCTACGAGTTGTTCAAATAGGTTTAAAAGGCACTAGGGTAGTGACTACCGCCTAGGCGGTCAATTGACGGGTACTTGATTCTAAAACACGTTTGACATGTTTGGGGAGTATGTTATAACCGTTGCACGACTTTACCCACTCTACACCTCTCGGTGGTTCGAGTGATTTTTGCCCGAATTGGCTTTCTCAAGACCAATTGGGTGTGCAAATTTGCACAAGCAACTAGGGTTCAATTCGGGTATTACTCTCTCGAGGTTTAACCCTTTAATTGGGGCTATCAATCTCTTGAATACGCCCCAATTCATTGTTGGACCAATTTCGGAGACTTAGGCCCTCTTTCTAAAGAAGAGCTCAAGTCAACTCAACACAAACTAGTGTTTGCAACTACTAATTCAGAAATTAACCATGAAATTGGCCCCAAATAACAAACACCCATAGTCAAATTAGCCCCAAAATACAAGACCCATCAATTACCCACACTAGGGTTGAGCCACAACCCTAGCTTATGGGTCTAGCTACTCATAATTAAAAAAGAAAAGCAAGAAATAGATGAAGAAAAGCTCATAATAATTAACCACTAAGTTAAATACAAAGATTCAATGATTAAAAGTAGCTAAAATTGCCCAAAATGGCTTAGAAAGTCGAACCCACGAGTGCAGCTGCTTAATTACAATATCTGATACCCTAAAAATGGAAAAAGAAGCTATTTATACTAGGATGAAAAATCTGGACAAAAATGCCCCTGCGGGGTAGTGCGGACCGCACAAAATGGACCGCGGTCCGCATTGGGGCTTTGGCCTTGAAAAATAGCTCTCTGAATCTTGGCATCGCGGATCGCAGAGAATGGACTGCGGCCGTGGAGGCTTCTAGCGCGGTCCGCGTAAAATGGACCGCGGACCGCGGAGGCTTGAAACTCTGAAAATGGCAACTCTCTGATTCTCTTCACCGCGGACCGCAGAGAATGAACTGCGGCCGTTGATCCTGGTGCGGACCACACTAAATGGTAGTGCGGCCGCACTGCCTCTTGGCCTGAAAATCACCTCTCTGAATCTCCTAGTGCGGACCGCACAAAGTGGTGTGCGGCCGCACTAGGCCTGTTTAGCCTGAGCTTGTCTTATCTTTGGCATTTGTGCAAGTTTCACTCTGTTTGAGCTGATCTTTGACACCTCGTCACTTTAATGATCAAACCTGCAATCAAGCACAACTTGTGAGCCTTTTGGGACTATTTTGTATGAATTTCTAATCAAAGCGTAAGCAAGAAGGAGTATAAAATGCGTCAATATCCCTAGTTATCAGCAGCCAAGTGACTTCGGCGACTCGAGACGTTGTCTACAGAAGCGAATCAATACTTTCGCAGTAAAATGTTCCCAATCCGACAATTGCTTGTTCCGGAAAAGCCATTGGTACCACTTCAAAGCTTATCCATCGAGATAGGATGAGGCAAGAAGTAACTTGTTATTTCTGAAATTCCGTAGAATTTAAAGTATTGTTCAGCCTGAGAAATCCATAATTCTGGATTCTCGCCACAGAATCGCCGGAATTCCAGCCGAGTAGGCTTACTCGTTTCAACGTTTCCCACCAACTCATGTAACAATGAACGAATTTCATCAATCATGACCTTAATCGAATCTTTGTTAGTTCGACATATTTGGTCATCCATTCAAGATCTCTGGGTGAAAGCACCAATGTAACAAACCCGATATTTGTATTAACTCACTAAACGGAATTACAATAACTAAATACCCGTAGAATAATAGAAAACAACACTGGATAGAGATAAGAACAGAAACTGCAACAGGAAGCTAAAAAGAAAGGGGATGAGATATAGACTCAGAAAAGCATATGAGAAGCACAAACTTGAGCCGAAGCTTAACATAATTCACATACCCCTTCGTTCTACCCGTTAGTCCTTTTTAAATAGTTGCTAATTGGGCCTGGACCCAACTCAATCTTTGTAAAGGTCTTTTGGTCCTATTTCTCGGCCCAATAATTGCTTGTTTGCAGGTATCCACATTGGGCTGAGGCTGGTTCATAACAGAACCTAAAACGAGTAAGATACTATATATATCATCTTTTTTTATTTAATCGAAAGTAACTATACATAAAATAGTTATCCGTATCTCATAATGAATAAATTTTGTGTGATGAGGATTTTGGGTTTGGTGTGTTTCTGTCCTAGGGTTTTTCTCGTATTTTTTCAAGAATTATTCTTTACTTTGGCAAATCCCTATTATGAATTTATACTATTAACCTCTTTACACATACTTATGAAGCCTATTCATGCTTTCTTTTTCAGGCATCTCGTTTAATTGTGACTGTTACAAGCATGTAGGAATTATGTATTGTAACTGCTAACATTTTGTGGTTTATTTTCTTTCTTTGATACTTGCAATGTTTTTTCTACATCTTACAACTTTGGACTTGAATTGCCTTTTACTACCATATAAAGTGTTAGATCTAAGTGCCAAAGAAAGTTTTACAAAGTACAAATTGCATTGATCTCTCCCCAAATAAGTATTATTGTATCATATCTACTGGTAGTTTACATAATAAACTTAATATTTGTTTGGAGTACCTGTTATGAAAAACGACTTCTCAAATTATGTCTTTCTATTTGCTAACAAAAAATATCGTTATCCTAACATGGTTTAGTTCTGCTTCGATGGAAAATTATAATGCACAAATATATAAACTTTTTGAATCTCCTTGATTTGCTTTAGGCTGCTAGCTAGAAAATTTTATGAAATGCAGTTTTCAATATACAGTCAGACAACAACATCCATATATAATAGCCATTCACTATTAAAGTAAGTTTTCCTCAGAATCGATTTTTAAGTGATATTTTATCTCTCTATAATAACTTTTCACCTATAACAGCAACAACGATATTTGTAGTAGAACGCTCTTTGTAAAGTTACCCATCTATAACAACCATATAGAATCTTTAAGATTACTAATATTAATTTTAAAAATATGCCCACAATCTTTTCCATTGAACAAAATTCCTATCTAGCATAAGATATAAGATTTAAAGATTTGCACATGATATCTTTTTCATTGGACAAATTCCAAAAAAATATTTAGAAAGAAAATTTAGGTGTTTAGCTCTTAGATTCTCTTCAAAGTAAAGCTAATGGATATCTTTTTGCTGAAACTTTGGACAAGAATCTTGCCAATTCAAGTGTTGTATCGCTAGTAAGAGAACCAAATCTACGAAACAAGCTACAACTATAAAGTTCTTCCATCAATCTTGAAACAATATATTTTTCTAGGTAGCTTTAAAATGTTTGTCTTAGAGTTTAAATCTTTATATGTTTAGTTATGAATTTATTAATAATGTATTAGCTTTCTTCAATATTTAACGAAATATACATATTTTTGAGATTTCAAATTTAAATAATTTTCTTATCTTTTATATGTAACACTAAAAAAGAAAAAATAATTAATTTTTGTATAATCTTATTTATAACAACCAAAAAATATTTAAACGTCAAATGATGTTATAGGTGTATAACAACGATTCACTATAAAAGCCAAAAAAATATCAGAACAAACGAGTCTGTTATGGAGAAGGCTGATTATACAAATTTAGTGATTTTTTAAAAATAGAAATTACTCATTGAGACGGGGTGCGAATATACTAAGGGTGTTAAATGGGCCGGGGTCAGCCCACTGACAACCCGATTCGACCCGGATCAGTCCGGTCCGGTAAGGGATGTGACGGGTTGTCTAGGGTAGGGGGTTGTGCCGGACGGAGTCAAGCTATATTTGGCTACCGGTGCACCGGAACCCGGCTAGCCCGGTAACCCGTTCACGGGTTTTTACCCGGTTCCAGCCTGGTTACTGTTGGGTAATTTTTTTTCGGGTGACCAGTTCCAACGGTCAAATTCAAAAATGACCGTTGGGCAACGACCATCTTTTGCAATTTTAGCAATTTCGGCGTACCCCTTAATAAAATAGCCCCCCTCCCCTAATAATTGGTAAATTACATTTTTAACCTTTTAAAATTTATAAATATCCCTCCATCTTCTTCATTTTTTTTCACAACTTGATCTCTTCTTCTACTCTAATTCTCTCTCAATTCCCTCTTGATAAACTACCCTCTATAGCCTCTCAAAATTTTAATAGCCCATGTTTTTACCCACTTACAGGAAATGGCCTTTCGGCCCAATTTATTTGCAACTTGTAGCCGTTATCTATTTCCAATGCATTTATCTTCCCAAGACAACATTTAATCATAGCCTTTTTATCTTTCTTTCATTCTATCCAATGCATTCCTTTTTATCTTTCTTTCATTCTATCCAATGCACATATTTTTTTTTCCATTACCATTTTCATTCCTATCCTCTTTCTTTCTCTGTGTCTTCTTCGTCTTCCTTTTATCTTTTTTTGGTTGTTTTTTTCATTTTCCTTCCCTTCTCTATCTCCCATTTCAGATCTATATTTTTTTTCTTTATTTTTTTTTACTTTTCACTGGAAAAATTTGTTTGAGTACCTGGAAAATTCACAAATTTTTTAATTCAATTATTAAAAAGATTTACTCAATTACGATGCATGATACAAGAGTGACAGCAAAAGTCGTGGGGTTTCTAGTCAAGCTGCTTCTTCTTCTTCTTCTTCTGTCATAATAGTATTTTGTGGGTGAAGAACTTTTACAGTGAGTATCGATGGTGGGTCTGGATTTAATGGGGTAGTTGGATGATACTTATATTTAACTTTATATAAATATCATATATATANTTTGTATAGTGACAGCAAATTTTTATATAAGTGTATCTTGTATTTTTCAGTGTATTTTGTATATTTTTTGTATAGTGACAGTCTATTTTGTATATTGTTTATATATCAACAGTCTAACTTATATAGTGACAGTCTATTTTGTATATTTTTTGTATAGTAACAGTCTATTTAGTATATATTTTATATAGTGACAGTCTATTGTATATAAATTTTATAGCGGTAGTCTATTTAGTATATTTTTATATAGTGACAGTCTATTTTGTATAGTGACATTCTATTTAGTATATTTTTTGTATAATGACAATTTATTTTTGTATATGTTTTGTAAGTCTATTGCATATAAATTGTATAGTGACAGCCTCTTTTGTAATATACCAATATTCAAATCTATTTTCAGCGAAAGAAATACATAAATATCCATGTAAATATATACTAATGGTGGGCCTGGAATTATTCTTCCCATCAAAATCAACTAATGACATACATGTGGAAAAGGAAATTTATTTGTTGGTGAAAACCAAAGGATTTCCCTAGCAAAGAAAGTTAGCCCAGAAAAAAAATGAGGCAATAACAGAGAGCTTGGGATTTTTATTCAAATTGAGGGTGGTTGCCCCTCTCTCTTTAGCCAATGATTTTCCTTTTCCACTTTTAAAACAAAATCAACAACCCTTGAATTCCTGGAAATACGTGTTTTTTCTGTTTGAGGCTTTGCAGATGTTAACACCCTTCTTAGAAGCTGGCTAAATTCTCTACTGTGCTCTTTAGTTGTCTATGATAATACATTACAGTTTTAACCCCAAAAAAACAAAATTAGTGAGCTTAAGATATACATTTTTATGCAGCCACCTAAACATTCATTTACAGTTGGTATATCCTTTCTTTGTAAATTTGCAAGGTTATTTAGTCAAATTACCCCAAAAATAAGTGTTTTAGTACCGTATTAAAATTTTAAAATATATTATTAAATTATTTTTTATAATGTAAAAGTAACAAATTTACCTAAGAATCACATTGAAATGCATTAAATAACTTTTTGCAATAAAAAAATAACTAAATAAATTTTTGTCATAGAAAAATGATTTTATGACGTTGAAGCATTAAGACAAAGTTGAGCAAAGATGTTTTAGACATTATCTTATTTAATTTTCGTTGTAGAAAATTACAAGAAGGTCTATTCATTCTTTGTCGGACAGATTTATATAATTGAACCGCCTGCCGAAGGTAGGTCTAATTCCGAGAAATGGCGGAGGAGGAGGAAGAGAGAGGAAAGGGAGCTGGAGCTTCAATTGGAAGAGCAGAAAGCCAGAAAGCAGTACTTTTGGGCTAGCCACTATAATTACTTTTGGGCTATTAAATGTGTATTGCAATTTTGAGCTACTAGATGTTATAGGTTTGGCCCGAGTGGCTATGAATGATATTTGCTCTTATTGAATTGCTAGTTGCTCTCAAGTTCTCAATTAATTATTATTTCAAGTTTTATCAATTATTTACGGTAGCCACTACAAAATTACAATTATCAAGTGAAACGTGGTATCAATATCATCAAATATCAATTAAAGTGTGATATCAAATTTAGTGCGGCCATGGCTCGAGACATGCTAAATGTGTCGATTTTAACAGTTGCATCAGAGAGCGTAATTAGTCAAGCAAAGCTAGGAGATACCCGTTATTCATTAGGTAGCAACGCTTTGGAAGTTCTAGTGTGATTCAACGGTTGGATAAGATCATAACGGCGAAATCAAGGGTGTGAAAAGGTAGATGAATTAGAGGACCAAGAAATATAATGGTTTGTGGTTCCGATTTAAGCAATCCCGGGAACCAATAACCTCAAGTTGATATGGATGAACATACAAAAATGATGCAAAGCATGTGATGTACTCTTTCTTATTTTTTATAATTCTTATAAACTATTAATTTGCAAGTTCAAAAATAAAAAAATAAAAATAGAACTTGCAAATTAATTTGCAGTATTGTTATGCAATGAAAATATGAAACGAAAGTCTTTGAAGTTTGATCCTTACATATTGGTCTTATTAAATAATTTTATGTAGTCACTTAATATCAATTTTAAAATTTTAAAATTCAAATTTTAAATTTTAAACTTTAAACTTTAAAAGTTTAATTTTATTCCTTAAAATACTTATTTTATTATTTAAAAGTTTTCAAAAATTTAAGTATCAATTACACTAAATAAGAAAATATAATACACTTAAAAAAAAAATAACCCGGCCCGGTCCGGACATGATAAGCCCGAACGCGGACGACCCAACTTAACCCGGAAAATCCCAGCCCACTACCAGCCCAGAACCCTAGCCTACTACCAGCCCGTCCCACTAACCGGACGAGCTATTTTTTTCCATGTCCAGCCGATCGAGTAAACACCTCTAGAATATACTCCTAAAAAATAAAACTCTATCTAACCTGAAATTAGTTAAAGGTTGTTGGAATTTAATGAAACATGATTTTTATTGGGATTGGAGTAATGGGATGCCAGTTTGATAAATACAGTCCAGTTGGATTGTTATCGAAATGCAAATACATGACTGTTAAAATTGTAAATTAAGAAAATCTGCTAAGAATTAAAGAGAAATTTTTATAAAGCACTATCTTTTAGTAGTAATTAGCCATCTATAGATACCATTTGCTATATTACGGATTATAGATACCTTTTCTGTGGTTATAAGATGTATTTGATGTATTTAAGCTATTGTATTCATAAATACAGTAGCAAAAATAGGCGTGAATCAGGGAAGTCCAGCTAATCAGTTGTTGTATTCGAATGTATTCGATTGTATTCATGGAGTAAAACATGGGATTACAGCTGGACAGATTATTGTATTCAACTGTATTCATGGCGTGAAATAGGGGATTAAACCGTTTTTAAAACGGAAAGTGAATCAATTAACATAATAGACTCCTAATATAACTCAACAAACTCAATTATAACACACAAATTTTATATTTTTCAGTTATAAAAAAGATTCTCAACCGAAAAATACCCCAAAAATATAGCAATCTTCAGAGAAATTATATAATACATCTAAATACATAAATTATATTAATTAAAAAAATATATATATGAATACATTCATGGCATGTAACGAGACAGTGAATACAACAGAATACATTGAAATACAATGAGAAAAAAAGACACTGAATACAATGAAATACATGGAATACAGCGAGGTACATTTAATTACAATGAAAAAAAAGATAGTGAATACAATGAAATACATAGAAATACAACAAGATACATTGAAATGCTCTTAAAAAAAGTTAACAAAATCTTCAAATTGCTCAACCCCAAACTTCAGACGATCTATTTTAGTCGACGATTTCCCGACCCATCGGATTCAGACCATGATTTCATAAGCAGCGATGAGAGAAAGAAGAAGAAAACGAGAAAGATTGCTGAAGAAGAAATTGTTAGCATCCATAACGCATCTGAAGAAGTTAAAGTCCCAGAACTGAATTTGGCTAGCACCCGCTGGTAATGAATTGGAAGAAATTGCTAGCACCCACTGAAGAAGAAATTGCCAAGAAGTTAAAGTCCCAAAAAATTCCTTGCCATGGAAAGGAAGAAGAATAAGAAACATATTGGCAGAAGAAAACAATCAAAATCGGAAAGGAAGAAGAAGAAGAAGAAACATACTGGAGTTGGCCATGGAGATTTCGTTGCCTTCATTAGGGTCAAGCCAGAGAGGCAGCGTATTTTATGAGAGAGAGGGCAGCGTATTTTATGGCTTAAGGGTAGGAGGTAACCATAAATAGGTATTTGGCTATAAAAATCAAAAGGTAGTTATAGAATATAATTTTTTAAAATGGTATTTATTTAAAATAAATAAGGTATCAACATTTGCTATAGGAGGTAACTAATCCTTTTTTAAATTAGAAATTTTTACCTCCCATAGCAAAGGTTAACACCTTATTTATTTTAAATAAATACCATTTAAAAAAATTATATTCTATAGATACCTTTTAATGTTTATAGCAAAATATCTAATTTTGGTTAACTCCTACTCCTAAACCACTAAATACGCAATTCAGTTACACTATTTTCTTTCTCTCTCTACTTTGATACATACCATTCTCTTCCCCATTCACTGAAAACACGATGCTCAATCTCAAAATTCATCTCACCCATATCACCTACGTTCTCTCCGATCCCAATTCTCCAATTCCATCGGACGTTGCTTTCTCTTAAATTTTTTAATGTATACCCGATTTGAGCAAACTTCAGACACTACTTCCACTTCCTTCTTCTTCTCTTTTTCTTATTTTCTTTCTTCTCCCTTCTTCTTTGTTGCTGTTTGAAAGCTATAAGTATGTTAATATTGGAGAAAGAAGAAACTAAGTGTTTGGATTCTGATAATGTGAATTATGGGATTTGTTTTGAGGAATATATTGTTTTTTCCGATCGACGCGCACAACACAAGGGTTTTTTGCTCGACGGCGGATTCGCTGGAAATTAGGGTTTGTTCTTGAACAAAGACGATGGAGTTTGGGGTTGAGCAACTTGATTTTCTGTTAATATATTTCAATGTATTTTCAACGTATCACGCTGTATTTTCATGTATTTCATTGTATTCATTGTCTTTTTTTTCAATGTAATTCAATGTATCTCGCTGTATTTCATTGTATTCACTATCTTTTTTTCATTGTATTTCAATGTATCCCGCTGTATTCTATGTATTGAATTGTATTCACTGTCTCGCTATATGCCATGAATGTATTCATATGTTTTTTTAATTAATATAATTTATGTATTCAGATGTATTATATAATTTTTCTGTAAAGATTTGCTTATGTTTTTTTAGGGGTATTTTTTCGGTTTGAGTAATCTTTTTTATAAATTGGAAAATTCAAAAATTTGTANTTAAATAAATACCATTTTAAAAAATTATATTCTATAGATACCTTTTAATATTTATAGCAAAATATCTAATTTTGGTTACCTCCTACCCCTAAGCCACTAAATACGCTATTCAGTTACACTATTTTCTTTCTCTCTCTACTTTGATACATGTTATTCTCTTCCCCCATTCCTGAAAAATGAAAATAGCAACGAGGACGTTCAAGAAGTTGTGGTGGAAGTGGGGCTTGATGAGGAAACCCTATTGAGTTATCCAAAGTTGTTGTATTCAGAAGCTAAGGTCAATCACAAGGATTCAACAGCGACTTGTTGCTCAATTTGTTTGGCGGATTACAAGAACAGTGACATGTTAAGGCTATTGCCAGATTGTGGGCATTTGTTTCACTTAAAATGCGTAGATCCATGGCTGAGGTTAAATCCAACTTGTCCTGTTTGTAGAACTTCTCCATTGCCAATACCACAAACCACTCCTCTGGCTGAAGTTGTTCAAGGTTTTTGCTCGACAGCGAATTCGCCGGAAATTAGGGTTTGTTCTTGAACAAAGACAATGGAGTTTGGGACTGAGCAACTTGATTTTCTGTTAATATATTTCAATGTATTTTTAATATATCACGCTGTATTTTCATGTATTTCATTGTGTTCATTATCTTTTTTCCATTGTAATTCAATGTATCTCGCTGTATTCCATGTATTTCATTGTATTCACTGTCTTTTTTTATTGTATTTCAATGTATCCCGTTGTATTCTATGTATTTAATTGTATTCACTGTCTCGCTATATGCCATGAATGTATTCATATGTTTTTTTAATTAATATAATTTATGTATTCAGATGTATTATATAATTTTTCTGAAGATTGCTATGTTTTTGGGGTATTTTTCGGTTGAGAATCTTTTTTATAAATGGAAATACAAAATTTGTATGGTATAATTGAGTTTGTTGAGTTATATTACGAGTCTATTATGTTAATTGATTCACTTTCCGTTTAAAAGTAGTGTAATCCCCTGTTTCACGCCGTGAATACAGTCGAATACAATAATCTGTCCAGCTGTAATCCCATGTTTCATGCCATGAATACAGTCGAATACACTCGAATACAACAACTGATTAGCTGGACCTCTCTTATTCCTACCTATTTTTGTTACTGTATTCATGAATACAGTAGCTTAAATCCATCAAATATATTTTATAACAACAGAAAAGGTATCTACGATCCGTAATATAGCAAATAGTATCTATAAATAGCTAATTACCACTAAAAGGTAGTGCTTTATGAAAATTTCTCTTTAAATTATTGCCTAGTTATGTTATTTTCCCAGCACAAAAGTGCCAAAAGCCCAATCCATTTCAAGTTAATCCAACACATTCCCAGAAGGGTCCATTACGTTTAGCCAAGGTAAAAAAGCACGACCCAGTCTTCTTTAGTGGCTATGCACTCTATTCTCGGGAATATACTTGCTCCCTACTCCAGTGCATCTCTCTTACCATAAATTGATTAGCGCGAAGACTCGACGCTCTCCGAATTTTCTATATAAATTTCTATTACTGAAAGACGTGTTCGATTTGATATACTAAACTATTTGGTGAAAAATCATTTACACGTTACTGCTGATTTTATTTCATTCTTCTAGAACATTCGAACACGATTTTGTCGATCATCAATCTCAGGTCAGAGCTAATTCAATTGCTTCATTTTATATTTTCGGTTGATTTTGATGATATTTTTGTGTTTTTTTAAAATTAACTTTAGCTTACATTTTTGGCTATTTGTTCTCATTTGGAATGCATACATTGAGCGAGTTATTATATTTACTTAACTTGAAGCAATGCGAATTGAATTTGATTTTTGACGAGGTTTTGATTGCTTTTATGAACGTATATTTGTGGATGATGAACTAATGGATACGTTAGGTTTGATTTTGTGGAAAACTATGTAACTAGCTGGTTGTAGAAACTGAATTTTGAGGATAAAGAGGAAGGACTATGATAATGGAATTTGTAGACTGGGACTGACGCGGATCCATACTTTGAACTTTAAGTTTCGCCTTGGGGATTCTACCATAACTCTACCCCAACTCATTTGGTTTAATGGTTCGAAATAAATTATTTGTACTTATGTAGTGAATAATATACGGAGTCTGAGCCAAAGCTCCTGGGTTCGGATGAACCTGTAACTAACACTTGACATCTGTCTCTGGATTGGGATGTGTACTATAGACATCGTGAAGTTATTTGGACCTACGGAAGAAGGAAGAGTGTGGATATGTATACATTTATGCATGATGGACAAGTGGCTACGTCAGGTGTGATTTTGTGGAAAACTGTGTAATACTGTAATGAGGTGGTTGTAGATACTTAATTTTGGGATAATGAGGAAGGATGGTAATGGAAATGTTTTGCTAGTACTATTTTTTGTAGATTGGATAAGTATTATAAGCTTTGGGAAGGTCTTTGGAGCTGCGGAAGAAGGAAGAGTGGATACCCAAGGGTGTGGCCTAGTGGTCAGTGAAGTGTGTGGAGAACCATGAGGTCTCAGGGTCAAATCCCAGTGGAGACAAACAATACTAGGTGATTTCTTCTCATCTGCCCAATCTTGGTAAGTAGAGTTACGTAGTACTTGTGGTAGGGGGAATATGGTGGAATAGTCGGGGGGGGGGGGGTAACCCAAGCTGGCCCGAACACCTCTGTCATCAAAAAAGAAAAAAAAGGAAGGAAGATTGTGGATATGTGATTCAACGAGCCAGGGGATTTGGCATTTTTGTTTGCTGCTTGGATTGACTTTCTTTTTGTGGGAGGCAAAGAGTGTTTATTGCAACAGAATGCAATCCAGTGTTTTGGAGAGCGAGAAGCGAAAAAAATTGAGGAAGCCTCGCTTCACCGAAGCAAAGCGCGCGCTTTTTTCATGTGAAGCGCAATTTAACACATAAATAAAAAAAATTAGGCATAGATAAATGGCCAAGAACTCAATAAAAATAACATATTAAACAAATGTTTCAATTCTTAAATCAAGAAGTAAATAATAGATACTAAAACTAGATATGCCCAAGCTGGATCTCTTTTTTGGCTTGATGCCATTGAATAATAAGATTGAATTTACTACAATCAACAACCAAAAAAAAAAAAAAAAAACAGAACAGTTAGGAGTCGAACCAGAAACAGTGAAAGAACAGAAAAACAGAGCAGTAAAAACTGAAAAAACAGTGTAGTCGAAGAGAAGAACAGAGCACAAAATAAGGGCAGAAGAACAGAGCATAAATTAGGGCAGAAGAACAGAGCAATAAAAACTGAAAAAAAATGAAAGAAGAAGAGAAAAAGGAGTCGAACTCGAACAGTGAACTGAAGAAAATCAGAAGAGGAAGAGAAGAGAAGAAGAAGAGGAGAAGAAGAGGAGAAGAAGAAACTTACCCGTCGTTGCTTGCAGCAGTACCCGTCGTCGCTTGCAGCAGAGTGTTTGCGCAAGTGTATTTGCGAAGTTTTTAAAAAAAAAGCCTAGCAGATGCCTTACCCTCGCTTAAGCGCGTTTTTTTTGCGCTTTTTCCATTGCCTCGCTTCTCGCTTTTTAGGGTAAAGCGAGCGCTTTTTGATGTGAGTCGCTTTTTAGGGCAGAAAAGCGCTATGCCGTCTCCTCGCGTCGCTTCTGCGCTTTAAGCAAGAAGCGCATGCTTTTTATAACACTGATGCAATCATTGTCATTTATCCACATAAAAAATGAATGTAATTGTTGTTTATCATCTGAAGTTAGAGCATTCATGTTGCAGTAAGGACTGTCTGCTCCAGTTTTATTGTTTTGCATTCAGTAATGTAAAGATTTTACAACTGAAAGTTGAAATTGGGAAGAGAAAGTGAAGTTCGGGGTGAATTGAATGGCAGCATGACTTTGCAATACAGATACATGACAGTTACTAATAACTGTAGCAAATTGGTATATATTGAACTGACTCCCCATTCAATTCCATTGACTATGAATCCTTTTTTTTTCTGGCTGGAAACAGCCTTTTCCAGCCCTTGTAGAAATGCAGGGTAAGGTTGCATACAATAGACTCTTGTGGTCCGGCCCTTCCCCGCACCCCGCGCATAGCGGGGCTTAGTGCACCGGGCTTCTCTTTGAGGAGGTGGTTGTAATGAGGAAAGAAGATAATAAAATTGAACTAATTCACTTGCTTTTTAATTAGTTGATCCAAAAAAATCTGTTAAGTGAAATGCTTATATGATCCCATATGTGTAGTGAATTGTGGTCTCTTATTAGTATAATAATCTGTTCTATTAAACAGGCTGGCTTCAGGCGAGGAATTTCTGAAATATGTTACATTAGCTGTATGCAAAGAAGAACTTTTTTGCTAATGGCTTCAAGAGCAATATTGAGAAGGAAGAGGAACCTCTTTGATTCTACTGTGAGACCTCATACTTTCATTCGAGGTTTTTCGAGCTATGAGAACTGCGGATCATCTAAGGCTTCTAATTCTTGGGATTGGTGCTCTACAGTAATTCATCAACCTCAAAATACAGATAACAAAAAGGAAAGAAATTCAAATCCACTAACCGAAAATGAGTTACTAAAAGTATGGGGAAAACGTGTCCTATCCAATTCATCTGAAATTCCAGCCTTGGGTCTGAGGATAGGAAGATATGGGTCTCTTTCTCCTTTGGGGACCAGGTGGATGACAGACCATCGACGATATTCGACAGCTGCAGCAGGTCAACCTGATTTCGGTAAAGGAAATGATAAGGATGAAGAACCAACTGTTAGACAGAAGAAAGAAGCTTCACCAGAAGAATGTGATGAAGCAGTTGAAGATTTAACCATGGCCAAAGCCAAAGCAAAAGCAAAACAGCTGCAAGACTCACAGAATGGTATTCAACCTATACTTAAGAAAATTTGGGCTGTGCTATTAGGGATTGGTCCTGCTTTGAGAGCTGTTGCTTCAATGAGCAGGTTGAAAATATATTTTATTCCTATATAACAGATAGATAATGTTCTATACCTATGTATTAAGTCACTTTTTTGCACTGATTCCAGGGAAGATTGGGCAAAAAAGATGCGACATTGGAAGGATGAATTTAAGTCAACAATGCAACACTATTGGTTGGGCACCAAACTGCTTTGGGCTGATGTTAGGATATGTTCAAGGCTGTTGTTGAAGACGGCCAACGGGAAGAGTCTTTCCCGGAGGGAAAGGCAACAACTAACACGGACAACAGCTGATATTTTTAGGCTGGTTCCTGTTGCAGTGTTTATTATTGTTCCATTTATGGAGTTCTTGTTGCCGGTATTCCTGGCAGTGTTTCCCAACATGCTGCCATCAACCTTCCAAGATAAGATGAAAGAAGAGGCAAGATTTGTGCCAATTCTTCCAGCGGCTATTTTCTTTTGTGCTAAAACTTGATTGCTGCTCATTCTCTTTCTCTATCTCTGACGCCAAATTTTGTGACAGATTCCACGTGTTTGCAAAATTATAAGTAAAATAAAATTTCAATCAAGATAGTAACTATGAATAATTTTTTCTTTGAAACAGGAAAAGAATGATTTGCTTTCTTTCCTATTCCCTTCAGAGAAAAATACCCTCTGTTATGGCCTGACTTTCCCTTTGATTAGTCATCTGAGGACATGATTAGCATTTCCTTTTAATGATAAGCTCCTTTAGTCACTAAATTTGTAGGATATCTTGGAGGCAATGATACGCTTAAAAAAAACTTTTACCCAGCTACCCCTTGCTTCCCCCTGTTAAGTAATGTAGATGCTCCATGATGTCTGAGCTCTTGGTCTCTGTGGCAGCTTAAGGATTGAAAGACATGGAATACTTTACTTCATGAGTTAGCATGTGCTGTTTGTCAAGATTGCTATCCTTGACAAATTCAATTATAAGAGTTATAGGCTTTTTATAATCCAAATCTCCTGGAGGTAAGTCAGTTCTCAAGATAATATGATCCTTGGATATAGTAGTGGAAGAAAAAGCTTTGTGGTAAAACAGTGGGGGAGAAAGCATTATATCCTGTTGGCTCTTTTAACATATCAGTGGATTGGTGTAGGGGGCAAAGCTTTTCATTTGGTTATTCTAGCACTTCAATATGGAGCCTTCTGTGCTTGATATATATTCAAATCGGCTGCAGGTTGTGTTATACATTAGATTGTCATATATGTTCTTTGTTATACTTTTAGGGTCTGATCTCTTTTTCTCCAAGGAAATGCTTGGAAAAGACTAACTTCTGTTTCAATTATGATATTATCTTTCGGCTGTTGTAGAGATTGTCTTGACTTCACAAGTCAATTAATTTAAGTTACTGCCCCCCCCCCCACCCACCACAAAAAAAAAGGACACTCAGTTCTATTCACAAGATTTTATAACCTTATGCAAATATCCAAAGTATCCCCCTAGTGGAAGCACCAGCATTACACATTGGTGGGCCTGGTAATTGTTGCCCTGTTGTATTGTTTGCCTCGCAAGGAAGAATATGAGCATTTCCTTGAAAAGCTGAGGAACATCCACTACGATGCCATGATTGCAACTTTTATTTAGTTAGCTTCTGTTTGATAGGCTTGTATATAGTTATGTCTGCTCATGGAACTGTGTAACAGGGACAATCCAGTTAATAGGTGGTTGGACAATATTTGGTTGAAGTTGAAAAAAAATGTGCCATGTTGAAGTTAAAAAATGAGTATTGGAAGTTGTTTGGTGTCTACGAACAATGGGTGTCTCTGGTCGGTCAGATGTGATTTTGTAGGCTTTTTATTTCCATTAAACTCTGAGTATGCACATCCTTATAGTGTTTCAATTGCTCAAATTCAGGAGGCTCTGAAAAGGAAGCTGAATGCTAGGATTGAATATGCGAAGTTTCTACAAGAAACAGTCAAAGAGATGGCAAAGGAAGTTAAAAACTCACGAAGCGGAGAACTAAAGAATACAGCAGAGGATCTGGATGAATTTATGAATAAGGTAAATATTTATTTGTCACTTCTTTTTTGGGTTTCCTTTCATTTGTATTTTCTTCATTTGCCAAATCTTGAATTATTAAGCCAAAGCTTTTATTTGCTCTTCCCCCCTCCTTTTTCTATCTAACTACTGTAGATGTTTATATGACAATTGATTAGGTCAGAAGGGGTGCTAGTGTATCGAATGAAGAAATTTTAGGATTTGCCAAGCTGTTTAATGATGAGCTTACTTTGGATAATATCAGCAGGTTTCTGCCTAATTACACTTTCTTGGTTTAATTCTGACTATATGGAAATCTTTTGCATATATTGCTGGTGGTTAAAATATTGAAGCGCAATTGATATTCGTCAAATGCAGACCGAGGTTGGTGAATATGTGCAAATATATGGGTATCAACCCCTTTGGAACTGATGCATATTTGCGATTCATGCTTCGGAAGAGGCTTCAAAAGTAAGTCTCGTTATTTTCATTTTGAGTTAACTTGTGTCTAATAGTTTATATATCCTTTTATCTCCAATTATGCTCTTTTTTCCTTCTTCAACAAATATTTAGTCTGCTGATCTCTATTATCCTTTTTAGTTTTGATTTTTGAATAAGTCGAGCCTAAATAGTTCATCTATGTTTTCTTCCTAAAATTGTTTCTTTAGAATAAACTGGTCTTCACTATTATGGTTCTTCATTTTGAGTTGACTTGTGTCTAATAGTTCATATATCCTTTTCTATCCAAAGTATGTTTTGTTTCCTTCTACGAATATTTAATCAGTTGATCTCTATTTTCCTTCCAAATTTTGAATAACTCGAGCCTAAATGGTTCATTTCCCTTTTCCTCCTTCAGTTGTGCCTTTTTTCTCTTCAAAATAAACTGGTCTTCATTATTATGGTTAGTTTGTCTAAGAACTGATTTTCATTCCTATGGTCATATCACATAAGGTAGCTTTGATATGTTTAAAAGTTCTGTTAAGAGATTATAGCCCCTATCATTTCCAGCTACAACAACCTCGTGCCAAACTAGATAATCAGGTGGTCCTGTTTGTTTGACTTTTTCTTGGGGAATTGCTGGGTTGGTTGGTAACAGGGAATCAGTAAAAAAGGCATAAGGACTGAGAAGTCTAGAAAATGGAGGCCATAGTGAGAACAGTCAAGCAAATCTAATGAGAGCATGCAAGACCTGTGACCTGCAGGCAATTTGTATCCTCTCACAATAAAAGCCTATCTTTCTGTTGCTTTCTTCGTGGTAGATTTCCTCTAGATCTTGGTGGTTACATCTTCATTTTGGAGATGAGTTAATGCTTTTGTGATGCATGTGCTGTAGAAGCAAATTTTTTCGCTCATTTAACAAAACTTTGCTGCTTTTGGCAGGATCAAGAATGATGACAAGATGATTAAAGCAGAGGGCATAGAGTCCCTTTCGGAGGATGAGCTCCGTCAAGCCTGTCGAGAACGAGGCTTACTTGGATTACTTTCAGTAGAAGAAATGCGACAGCAGGTTTAAATTGTTGACTCGAGCAAAGCAACTACTTTTGTCTCAAAATTTGTTGTCTTTACGCCTTATCTTGTTCTCAATGGTTTACACCTTATTTCTGCATCTTTTGGTTCTATATTTTTGTAAGTCTGGTGTATCCTGCAGAAACTTCTTGATATAGTCATACTAGTTAGATTTTGTTGTCAATCTAGTCATTTGAAACAACTTAATGGGAAAACAGATATGTTCTCTATTGTTTTTGGAGTCCTATTTGGCTTTGGAAATTATCAGTTGAAAAGTATTTATCCAGAGAATTGTGTGTTATTTTGAGTGGTCTATACGACTCTATCCCTAATTTTCTTTTTGATATAGGTAAATACTATTGAAATGTTGGGCAAGTACAACCTCTTTACAAGATGTATACAAAAAGTAAAGAAACCTATGTCAAAACCTGGTTCTCAACAAAGATCCTCTTGTCATCAATACTGACTAGAGTACGACATGTGCTCCAGAACACAGAAAAACGAAATGTTTCACCCAATTCTTCTTCTGCTCTTGAGCTTCCACCTAGTAGGCACTAGGCACAATAGCATGTCTTTAGCTGCCCTAGCATCATTCTCTGGATTCCAAACATGTTCCACTCTGAACTCCATATCCTCTGTGCAGTTTGACAGTGACACAACAAATGGTTGACTTCCTCCACTGTCTGGTACACATGAAACACCAACTGATACATATTATCTTTCTTTTAGTCTAGTTCTCTGCTGTAAGAATGGATCCCATGCAGCTCTCAAAGCAAAGGACACTTTTCTTGGTCCTTTTGACCATATTGTCCAGTGGGGGAAATCTTTCTTCTCTCTTAAGACTCCATCTTTGTGCCCTTCCCAAATCCACTTGTTTTTTCTCTATTTGAAGATGATACTTTTTGCTTATATAGTAGTCCAAGAAATTCAGCTCCTTCATCTCCCAATCTTGTAGATCCTTCTGATATTCACGTTCTATAGGATCCCGTCTCCCTGCTCTTTGTGTATCTAGCCAATTGCTGCTATTTGCTGGCTGGATATGCAGTGCTTAGCATTCCCTTAAATCTTTTACCAGCCTTAGTTTTGCAGCTAGCTTTGGTTACAATGTTCTCCTTCCTTCCAGCCGCCTGTAATAGCCACTGGATTTTGCATCAATAGGTTCACATATTTTTTTTCTGGGATCTAAGGTTTTTTAGAAATGTTAACCAGGCTGATATTTCTTCTACAGTTCTTTTTGATTGTGAAAATATGTCCCTTGTGCCTAACTCAAGACCATATAAGGAGACACAACCTATTCCCTCAACCAATGCGGGATGTTAGAGTGTGTTAGAGTCCCACACTGGTTGAGGGAATGGGTTATGGCCTCCTTATATGGTCTTGGGCGATCACCTCTTGAGCTAGCTTTTGGGATTGCGTTAAGCCCAAGGTCCATTTTCTTATTATGGTATCAGTGCTAGACTCATCTCAATTCTTTGTTTATCTCATCCCAATTCTTTGTTTATCTGATGTTGGGCCCCATTTTATATTGTTCACGCTCTAGTTGTTGGGTGTGGACGTGTGGGGGCGTAAGAGTGGGTTAGAGTCCCAAATTGGTTGAAGGAAGTTTAGGGCAATTCTCCGGGCAAAAAAGAACCTTTATACTAGAAATATACCAAAAAGTAGAAGACCTAAAAAAATATATGGTTTTCTACGGACATCACTCAATCTTCTATACATAAAGGAAAGTCGTGGGTGCACCAGAAGAAAAAGGAATAAGAGAATACTCCTCAATTGTACAAAATTCATCTCTACACCCTCCAAAGCTCTCTTATTTCTCTCTCTGGACGACTTGCGTAAATGTTAGTGGAGCAACTTTCCACGCCCCGTGTCTTCTCTTTCTTCTACCATAATTCCAGCTGAACATTAACTCTTTGCACAATGCCTGGCATCACCAAAGAATTCCAAACCATCTCAGGAGCAGCCTCGAAGCTACTGGACAGTGTAAGAAAATGCGTTAAGTACATCAAAATATGGGACACCTGATAGTGTTCGTTATATGCAAGGATCAGTTGCCTTCGAATGGAGAATATGACGGAACAAATAATCTGAGCAGAGAAGAATAATATGTGGACTTTCTTCTGTTTCACTCTTTTTTATTTTCTAGAAGGAATATTTACAGCAGTCTAAATATCATTAACATGCAACTAGATGTGAAGTAGTTGAAAAAAATGAAAACAATGGCAAAGACAAGCTGGTATTTATTGTAATGTGTTTACACATCAGTTGAAGCACAACACACTGCACTTACTACTTCTCATTCTCCAGTGCAACAAACTCAAATCCTGCTTGTGTATTTCAATATATTGGCTTCAGTATGAAAGTGCAAAAGACTTATCTTTGATTCTTGGATGCTAATATCTTTGCAGTTGCGAGATTGGCTGGACTTATCGCTCAACCATTCAGTGCCATCTTCTTTGTTAATCCTTTCTAGGTAATTCCATTCCCTGTTTTTAGGATCTTGTGATTTAGACTAACAACTGAGCATGTTACCGTGTTATTTTATTCTCGTCAGAGCCTTCACAGTATCAGGCAAAGTAAAACCAGAGGAAGCTGTTCAAGCTACACTTTCATCACTGCCAGATGAGGTGGTGGACACTGTTCAAGTTACATCGATGCCATCTGAAGATTCTCTTGCTGAAAGGAAGAGAAAGCTTGAGTTCTTAGAAATGGAAGAAGAGCTCATCAAGGTAAAATCTTGTTTTTGAATTTTACGGGTCATGAAACCTCATTATAAATTTAAACTATTGGGAAGATTTCATATTTTTCAAGTTTAGAATACTGTTTCCAGAATTTATTTGCAATATTTGAAAGACAAATTGTATTTTCAGTTTTTATTACTTTACTCCAAACTGAATGTCCTTGGTTAGTGAGTTAGAGAAAATGTACATTTTTCTGATAAGACAGTTCTATAGTGCCTCACGCCACAAATATATTACATAGGATTTTCCTAAAAAGTATTCTCAGTTTAACCTTTTCATTTCCGTTTTGTTAAGAGAGAAGTTAAGCAGTTGGCTCAATGTTTGACATCACTGTTATTTACAATTATGTTATTGAAAACTTAAGATAGACTTGCGACCGGGAGGATAATACAAAATCCTCTTTTTCACTTGCTTGATACACTTGCTAATCCTTCCTTGACCGAATTCATGTCCAATTCTTTCTTCAAGCATATCTTTTGCCTTTTGGGTGCAAAATTTTTAATGTAAATATTACAGTGTCAGCTTTCAAATGTTATAATTATGTGATGTTGATTGAAGATAGCTGTTGACCATTTTAAAACTTACCTCTGATTTCGTAGGTTTGTAGTATAAGTATCTTTGTGGAATGAAAGAACTATGTACATTTGAGGAATAGCCTCTCGTTCCTAGTCTCTTTATGGCGCACCCATGGAGTTACAGTGTGTATAGAAGATTGCATGTCGTTCATAGAGAATCATGTTATGCTGTAATTCTCTACCTTTCACAATACTGCTTGTATACGTGTGATTTTCCCATTATTAATGAAATTATTTACCTTGTCAAAAACTACTATGTGTAGACTACTAATTCTAAAGTCGTTGCTTTTAGGAGGAGGAAGAGGAAGAAGAAGAAGAGCAGGCTAAGATGAAAGAAAAGCAGAAGGATGTAGCTTTGGAAGAGATGACTCTTGCAACAGCTAAAGAAGTAGAAGAACTAAAGAAAACCAAAACTTTGGATCAACAAGAGCAGCTTTGTGAGCTTAGTCGTGCATTGGCTGTTTTAGCATCAGCTTCGGTAAGTATTAGGATGGAATTTTTCTTTTGTAAATTGGATCTTTGCTGATCATGTCCTGCTTTGTTGCTTCTTCTTTCAGTCTGTAAGCCTGGAGCGTCATGAGTTTTTGAGACTTGTCAAGAAAGAGGTAATATATCATTGCTTGAGCTATTACCATTTTGAAATATCGTAACATGCCTGATAAGGAATTTAAGCAAAAGCGAACTGTCTTTCTAGATTTCATGCTAGATCTAGTTAATTCAGTTGTTTGTTTTCTGTTTGTTGTTTTGTTTAAAGAAACTAAACTGGAGAACCTGCTTTTTGAAGTCAGATTATTTTGTTTATCATTATTTAAATAATCTGAATGACCATCCATTACTTCTCTTTCCGATTTGAAGGGGTTGTTGCATTGTCTATTAGTTCAAGATTGCTAAAAATTGAACTTTGTATCAATTTCCTTTTGAGGAGTTAAATCAAAATAAGCTTATTGTGGCTGTGGTTCTAATGGGAGTCGTATGAGTTTCTCCTGATTTGCAATAGCTTAGTGATTCTGATGAAGTTTTTGGAATGTTCATCAATGGGACTTGAATTGTCCCTATGATATCTGATACCACCAAACTTTATTATCTTATGCTTGGTTCAATATCTCATACCTGTAATATGTTTTCCATTAACGATCTTAAGATTATACTGGGGATTTTGTAAAGAGCTCTTGTAATAACACCTATTAGTCATCGGCATTATGTGAGGCTTAACTAGTACCTTTTAAAGTATTATGTAGCTATACCTGGTGATGGTGCACTCTAAATTTATTGCGTTTTGTTTTTTTGATCTTTCAGCATCAGCCATGTTATTTTATGTCTCTATTGGTTTTCCTTCTTTCAATTACTCAATGCACCTTGTTTATGGTAGCTATCTGTTCTAGGCTTCTAACTGGAGCATGTTCAATGTGATAGATTACAAACCTTAAAAGAGCACACTAGGCAGGTTTTGGACAGTAGAATCTAACTGGGTATGTGTTCGGGTACCCAACCTTACTTGCTTTGCTGTTCTTTTAGGTCTACTGCAGTATTTAATGAAATTTCTATTATTTAAAGACAAATGTGGTACTACCGTAAGGAGGGAGGAGGATGGAGGATGGTTGGGAAACTTTAGGACTTTCATATGTGACACTTTGTTTATTCCTTGACTGCTTTCAGTCACCTTGTCCTCTTGCAATCATATTCATAGTTGTTTTTCTACTGCGACTGTAAATTCTTTTGACAGCATAGTGCATATGTATGCTAATACAATGGAAACACTACAAATTCAACGTTGAAGCTATTTTTGTTCTGATAATTGCAGATAGAGTTGTACAATAGCATGGTGGATAAAGGGGGCCCTGAAGGTGAAGAAGAAGCCCGAAAGGCATATAAAGCTGCTAGGGAGGAAGACACTGACCACAATAAAGAACGGACTGTGGACGATAAAGTTTCATCAGCACTTATTAACAGGGTAAATCTGATTATCCTAGGAATATTTAGCTAGGGCTTTAAAATTGCACCAATTCTTGATTTCTTTTTTGCAATGTAGTTGCAAGATTATGCATGAAAACTCATATACCTCCTGTAATTACCACTCAACAGGTTGATGTAATGCTCCAAAAACTTGAAAAGGAAATTGATGATGTGGATGCCAAGATTGGTAATCGTTGGCGGTTACTGGATAGGTATGTATATAGAAGCTAGTTATATGGGCTACAAATTGCGCTCGAGGTACTATCTAAAAATTTAAAAAGAGGCAGCAGCTCTACTTTATCAAAAAAATAAGAGAAAAAAGAGAAGCAAGAAAAGAAGAGAGAAAGTTCTACCATATCAAAAAAGAAAAAAAGAAAAAGTGGCAGTTCTAAACAATCTGAACAGTCTCTATTTTTCACCGAGTTTAATGAACTACTACTGCCACTGCTCAACGTAAAAGAGATAATAACAAGTTTGCAAGTGAACATTGAGGTTTTATATCCCAATATATACATGTTCTGTCAGCTTTTTCATTTGAAGTAATTTCAGCATTATCACCTGTGAGCTATCAATTTACTGTTTTCATGTACATGTTTTATATCATGAGGAAACTTTAGGGTTGGAGGAGTTTTTATTAGCCACTGATAGTGGTTCTGGTAGATAATGTAGTGTATGGAGTGTCTTTCGTTTCAGAAAATCCTGGCATTGGGTGCAAATGTCAGATGAGTAAATTTGGTGTATGTCAATGCACCTGTGCGTTCTGTATCTTTGGTTAATGCAGAAATTGGTATCCTTCTCTTTTGTGATTGGGCTAAAACTAGAATCTTTATATTTCATAATAGGATTACTTGTCTCTCTAGCTGAACTATCAACCATATAAAAAAGAAAAAATTTCCTCCATGGAGAATCTTGTTTATTGTTTCTCCTATATTACTTTCTGCTCCTTTTAGTTTCTGCTTGGAAGTTAATAGGAGAATGAAGGTAACTCTCTTGTGTCCTGCGGCAGGGATTATGACGGGAAAGTCACTCCAGAGGAGGTGGCATCTGCTGCTGCATACCTCAAGGATACATTGGCTAAGGAGGGCATTCAGGAGCTCATAGCCAACCTTTCCAAGGACAGAGGTTAGACATGAATAGTTCTTTGATAATTCTTGTTTCTATCTGTCGTAACGTATTTTTTTTTCCAACTTTACAACTGTACCTCCCAATGTCTGATGTATTTTTGAGGACCTAGGTGGAATAAAAAAGATAACCTAGCGTAAGAAATTCTGTAAAATTTGGATCGACATTTTGACGTTGGTGATTGCTTGCTGCTTGATGAAACAAAAGAGATATCTTGTTGCTGTACTTATCAAAGCAGAAAATAGTAATAATAATAATAAGGAAAAAAACAAAAGAGATAACTTGTTGCAGTGAGTGTAGTTTAGTAGGGTTTCCAGAGTATTCTTTTAGATGCAGCTATATTTGAGATTGAGAAGGCATTTAAGGAGGATAATAAATGGCAGGCAACTAGTATAGGTTACAGTGGAAAAGCAAGAATGATGTTTATAATCTAACATCAAATTGTTGTCCTCCATTTGTCCAAGAAGGACGGTATGGCTTGCTCAGTTTGTCAAACTAGTTAATTTTTGGGTTGGTTGTGGGCATTGGTCATTCATACTGCGGAAGGGAAAATTTTTGTGTAAAAACTATACATAAGTACATAATCATGTAGTTCCAAATCAAATTTTATTTAGAGGACAAGTTTTTTTGACTCTTCAACATAGTAACTGCATCGCATAAAATGGGATAGAAGGAGTATTAACTAGTGTTGATTTATCCCAACCCCCCCCCCCCCCCCCCCCTAAAAAAAAAAAAACGAATGTTGTGTCACGTTATAGAGCCCATCAATAGCAGTTAGCAAATAGAACTCTAGATTCTCTTCTCTATTCATCAGTAGTTAGTAATGGTTAGCTGGGTCTCTGACTATTATAAAACCTCTATGATAATGATTAGAGGTGGAACAATCCATATTGTATAACCTGCCCAATGTTCGAGCTTGGATGGGTTGGGTTATTAATAAAATAGTTGATGGATTATACTGGGTTGAACCCAAAAGGGACCATGGAAATATTGGGTAATCGGTTCAAACAATGTAACCTGACGGGTTAAAATCCAACCCAGACCGGGCGGTTATTTTTTGGATAATATACATAATTTTATTAACGTAGGAAAAACTCCGTATGCAAGCCGTATGCCAAAGTTATAAAACTTTACCCTTTCACTTCTTTCTTTTTTGCTTCTTTTCTCCAAAACTAAGTTGAATTTGCTTCTCTTTTTGGCTCCTGCCAAAGGTAACTCCTCTACAGGATTGGTAACTCAAAAACGAAATACACTTCTCTATTTCTGTGATCCACCGAAGAGTCACTTGTAAAAGTCTGGCGTGCTTATTCTTTTGTTATAATGTAGTCATTTTTCTTCTTTTACTATTTCTCGCAGATAAGTTATATACAATACTTTTCATTAGTAATATGCTTTTACTGTTATATAGTGCTTGTTTTTTCTTCAAGTCTACATATTTTTTAGAACAGTCCAATCTTTCAGCTTTTCTCTTAATCCCACACATATTAATTTGGTATGGAAAGAGTCGATGGTAGAATCTTTTATTATGAAAAATCAAATACTCGTAAGTATTTTCATCACAAAGAGATTGATGTAACACAGTAGTAATTTGTGGTGTATTTCTTTTTATATGCTTCAACTTGTTGTCTATAAATGTTTCTATCATATTTTAACCACATCTACTAAAGGAAATATACGTTTAAAAAACTGAAGAATGTACATTTGAAAATTTGTTTCAACAAGATAAACATTATTATTGTACAGATCACAAATAAAATGTGCACATCAATTGGAAATAGATTGGAGAATGATTCACTCAATCAGTTAACTAAATACATACACAAAATCATTGCTAGCTTTCACATTCTCTTTTCAAAAAGAAAAATAAAAAAGGAGGGGAGGTTGGGTCATGTTGAGCAAGTTGTGTTTCAACCCATTATTAAGCCATCTTGACTCAACCCATATAAACCCAAATAACCGTTGGCTTGGTAGGTTTATGACCCGTTTTGACCAACCCAAGTTTAAGTCAACCCGCACATTTGATTCCTCCAATCAAAGATATTGAACAATAAATGGTCATGAATTAAAGCTGCGAGAGAAGGAGATTCCAAGAGTCGGGATGTTCTATCAATTTTAAAGATAGAAGGAGACTTTAAATAGCAGCTCAATTGAAGGAAGGGTATTCTCCAGTTAGTCTCAAACTTTAAGTTTAATTTCTTGGCTTGGATGGAGTAGCACAATTATTTTTTGTTCTGTGGGTTCCAATTATACATGACAAGCTTCAACTATATCTGGAGATATAAAGTTAATTTGACTTGCCTATTATAGTGGTATTAGTAGAACAAATTTAAGTGATTGATTGTTGAATTAGATCTGGTAAGCATCACGACAAGGCTTGGTTTGAATTTTATAGTGAAATGTTTAAAAATATTGCTGTGTTATTTTAGAGATGTCAAATGTCCCAGAATAGAAGATGTTGCACATAATTGGGACAGAGAACACTATATTATTTGTCTATGATCGATATCCTTAATAATATCATTTTTCCCTCTTTTGTATTAACTAGTAGTTGGTATATATTGTAACAGAAGGGAAAATCCTCGTCCAAGATCTGGTGAAGTTAGCCAGTGAAATAGAAACAACAGAAGAGGAAACAACAGAAGAGGAAAAAGCTCAAAAGTAAGGCAGTACAGCAATAATTTTGATCAAGTTAGTGCTATTCATTTAGTCTCCAACCTTTCACTTTATACTAATATGCTCCTTATGTGGGTGCTTGTAGTTGAATTTGGGTGATTGATAAAACAGTTCAGATCCAATTCACAAAAAACTAAAATGTGTATGGATATGACTCTGTCAACACTTAAGTATCTCCCTCTTACC
>NW_017670437.1:439972-493643 GCF_001879085.1 Nicotiana attenuata
CCCCCAAAACCCCCCACCCCCCACAAAAGCTGTTATAGTTTTGGTATGCCTACGGTGGAAAATATAGCGATAATATTTATTAGCGGAGTAACTTGAAAATTGGGGGTTTTCCCCTTTGAGTTTAACTCTAAGGTGGCAATCATGCGATGAGTTTGATTATGGTTCGTTTGTTTTTCTAAGGAACTTATCTCATAGATATCGAATATGGTAAGCGAAAAAAATTCTCAATTTTGAAAATCATACACTCCACTTTGCATGAATCAAGCCTGTGACGTTATTGATCTTACAATTGTCATCCACGATCTTGCTGGACATTTCAGTTATAACAAGTCGCTGGCTCAGATCTTTATGACAAAATCTGCTTTTGATTTTTCTTATGAGATAAGGAGGAGATTTGTTTGTACATTAGTTAACCAACTTGTTTTCCTCGTAAAAAATATTTTTCTCTTTCAATTGAAATGTCAATCTTCTCAATCCATACCTGATACCACATACGTAAAATTTACTCTTTACTCTCCTATAAGTGAAAAACTTTACGAATAGTTATTGTACTAGTACGTGTATTGTAGAATTCACACATATACACAATATAAATTTTTGTGTTGGATCAAGCTACAATGGGATAGGTAGCACAATCCTTTACCCTACCCTCATAAGGTTTCTTATATTTTGCAACTCTTCTCTTAGTATCTCCAATCAATTCAACTCAAGACAATTTGATGCTCCAAACTGTATTTAATAATTCCGCCATTGTTCGTATGGCCCTCAGCTGTTGTAAAAATTGGAAGGTTTCCACTTTAGTCCATAAATTAGAGGGAGGTTATCAATATATTTTTATCAGATAAGTCTTGGTCTCTGAGCTGTTCGATATCTTTTTGTAGGTTGGAAAAAGTCAAGGCGTTTGCAAACTGACATGCAATAATTTCAAGTATGACTACATATGAGTAACTGTATATTCAGTACAACTAATGAACCTTATCTCTAATATTGAGCTAGTTCAATCATTTTGGACGGGTCAAAACAAGTCAAATCAACAAATGGACCGTGATCCAATTTGGCCATTTTGCTTAGCTCAAGCTGAGACAATCAAATTTGGACGGGTCAAAACAATTCAAATCAACAAATGGTCAACGGTCCAACTTGTCCATTTTGTTTAGCTCAAGCTGGGTCAAATAACAAGTCATAATTCAAATTCCACAATATAATTTTGAGAAAATCTCACTTTATACCCATTAATTCCAAACTATTTATCCTTCAATGCCCAGGGCCAAACTATTTACTACTCCTACCCATGGGGCCCAAACTATTTACCCGCTAATTCCAGTTCTTGCTTTGCCAGAGATGGAAGCGATGAAAAAATATCAAAGCAATAAGGTTCATCTGCAATCTAGACCCCTCAATTGACGAAATAGGAAGACTCCAAGAATCCACATATAGTTAGCGACCCTGAAGAACCAGATGCTACTAAGTCAACAACAATATAGTTAGAGGTAATCATCCTCTTTATCGACTTTCTGGGAAAAAAACTCTACATGGGTTTTTGACTCAACCTCAGACGCAGAGACACATTAATTGACTTTTTTTGAGCTAACACCAATTGATTTGCATGGTCCCATGCTAATATCATCCTTTGAGAATCTTCCCATTAAGGATTACTAAGAATATCCACCATTGTTGGGCTTGAAGCTCAATTTTATTTTTGAAGATTTCTTGTTTGATTCAAAGTGGGTGCTGTTAAATATTGCTTATAGTACGTTCTGGAAGTTCATACTGAAATTTGATAGCATTTGGAGCTGATTTGAGGTGATTGAGATCGAAATTTTCAGTTGAAAATCGAAGAAGAACACAACTACAATATACCGCTACGGTATACAATATGCTGTAGGAGTATATAGCTATACTGCAACAGTACACTATTATAGTTTACAAAACAGTATATCGCTACAGTATACTAATATACTATAGGAGTATATAGTTATACTGCAACAGTATACTATTATAGTATATAATATATTGTTATGCTATACTATAATAATATGCAAGATACTCTAACAATATGCTGTAATAGTATACAATATACTATAATAGTATACTTATTACCCGTAAATTCACTTGCCTTTTTCCTTTTAATTTGTTTTAAGCTTTTACCAAGCGTGAGGGGCAAATTGAAAATGCAAAATAAAAAAAAAATTGTAGTATGCTATATGATGTAACGGTATACTCTTACAATTAGATCCTTTTAGAATTTTTTAAATTTTTTATTGACAACTGATATTATTTCAGTTTAATAATTGAATTAGTTTTTTTTAACTCTTTGCGTACAATTGTATACCCTGTTGGTATAGCTATATACTATATTGGTATCATATGTTAGTTAATATTTTTTTGGTTGTATTAGCTACATTTAATTGGTACACAATTTGATTTTTCGTTAGTAATAATATATAAAAAAAAAGAATAATAAAAATAGTGAAAACAGTAAATAAAATTAGATTATGAAGAGAAAAAGAATAATAAAAAAAAAAGAAGATAAATGAAAATAGAAAAGATAAAAAGAAAAAAATAAGAAGAAAAAGAGAAAAAAGAAAAAGAGAAAAGAAAAAAAAAAAGAAGAGAAAAGAAGCATAAAAATAAAAGAGAACCGGAGAATAAAGAAAAATTCCCACAAAACCTACTATGGGTAGGAAATGTAATTAGTTTATGGGTAGGAAAACAAATGGGTAGACAAGGGTAAATAGTTTTTTTTGTGGGTAACTGTGTCAAAACCCCTATAATTTTAGTTTCCCCTCCTTTTATATACTTTTTATTTAAAAAAATGTGAAAGCTATTATAATCCGATTCTCTGGAATTGGGACTCGCCCCGGGGCGGAGCACTCGTAAAACACGCTTGGCTTATGCGTGGGGCTTAGTTCCGTGAGACTTACGCCTCGGCCGTCGGGGCTTACGCCCAACGCCCAACGCCCATCGTACTGGGCTCGACTTATAGAACTTTATGCAATTGTGTGTAACTAACCTTGTAAATCCTCAAATTTTCTTAATAAATCGTTGACCGTTCAAAATTGCGTTTTTCTTAATCATTAATCATTATGTTGAGAGTATTTTATGTCATAATTTAAAAAAAATTATCGCATATTATTCACTGAAACTGCTATGATAGTAAATTTTAAATAAATCTTCATTTAAAAGTATTTATTTATTAACTATTATTATGTCTTTATTATATAATAGTCCATAATTTTTTTATAATTAATTTCCTAGATATTATTTTTTTCATGTTTACGAGATGCAATACTTATTAATTTAATAGCCCAATATTAGCTAGTAACTATTTACTAATAATTAGTTATCATGGTATAATATGGTGAATTATGTGTCACTTTATTAATTTGTTGAAACTCATATGTTTTTATATAAATTCTTTTTTAAATAGAAAGCATATTAAATAAAAAGAGTATTTAAAAAAATATTAAATGATAGTATCGAAATTCTTTCAAGATTCATTACTCCTTAAGAGATACATATAAGAATTCGCATCGAATACATTACATTTGATGTTTGAGTTGTAACGACGTCGCAACTAATTTGCATAATATGATATATGTCATACTTTTCGTATTATTCATAGTTGAATTATAATTTATAAATATTTTAAATAGATTATTTGAATATAATTTTGTGATTTTAATGTAATCTTATAATTATTTTTTATTTTATACTATTTTGAAATTCTTGAAATTAGTAAAATTTAAAATGTAACTTAGTTGAATTGACCAAATTACTAAAAGCAACGGGTTGATTAAGCGAAATTGAGACAAACAACAAAAATAAAAAGGGTTTAAAATGTAATTACAGCATTAGTTTCCGCCATCTTTGTTTCTCCCGCAAAATGCAATTAATCAAAAACCTTCAGCTCCATTACCGCTGGTATGGCCACAAAAGCACGAAGAAACCTCTCAATTTTCTACACTAGAAGACACTTCACCGTCGTCGGAGCCAAATTCGCCGGCACGAGGTCTCCGGCAGCATGGAAGATTGGAAACTTACTCGTTGTCGCTTCAATTACAAAAGCTTTGACAGCACCAGGAGGAACACGTAACCTAGAAAAATACAACGATTCAATTCCCCTATCAGAAAACCTAGTCCTTCAAATCCTTCGCCGTAACAATTTAGACGCCGCCACTAAACTCGACTTCTTCAAATGGTGCTCTCTCAGGCCCAATTTCAAACACTCCACCGAAACGTACTCTCAAATGTTCAGATCCATTTGCTATTATTATTCTCACAATCACTGGGAAGATATTTTCGTTCTCCTCAACTCCATGAAGCATGATGGAGTGTCGCTTAATTCGGCCACATTTAAGTTGTTGCTCGACTCGTTTACTCGAGCTGGTAATTTTAATTCAGCTCTTGAGATTTTGGAATTCATGGAGAGTAATCTGGAAAATTCTAATATTAATTGTTTAAGTCCTGATGTATATAATTCTGTACTTATTGCACTTGTAAAAAAAAATCAAGTTAATTTAGCTTTGTCAATTTTCCTTAAATTGTTGGAAACTAATGATGGGAATGGTAATAGCATTGGGATTAGCGATGCTGTTGCATGTAATGTGTTGCTTGTTGGTCTTAAGAGGGCTAATATGAGGGATGAATTTAAACAAGTTTTTGATAAGCTTAGAGGAAAGAAGAATATTTTTCCGTTGGATAGATGGGGATATAATATATGCATTCACGCATTCGGCTGTTGGGGGGATTTGTCTAGTTGCTTGAGTCTTTTTAAAGAAATGAAGGAAAGGGGAAGTTGGTTTAGTCCTGACTTGTGCACTTATAATAGCTTGATTCATGTGCTTTGCTTGCTCGGGAAGGTCAAGGATGCTCTTGTTGTGTGGGAGGAATTGAAGGGATCTTCGGGTTTGGAACCTGATGTTTATACTTATCGAATTGTTATACAAGGTTGCTCTAAGGCTTACCTGATAAATGATGCGATAAAAGTGTTCAGTGAGATGCAGTATAACGGTATACGTCCGGATACTATTGTTTATAACTCCCTCTTAAATGGATTGCTCAAGGCGAGAAAGTTGACAGATGCGTGCAATTTGTTTCAGAAAATGATTGAAGATGATGGTGTTCGAGCCAGCTGCTGGACCTATAATATTCTTATTGATGGCTTGTTTAAGAATGGGAGGGCTTTGGCTGCTTATACCCTATTCTGCGATTTGAAGAAGAAAAGTAATAATTTTGTGGATGGGGTTACTTATAGCATTGTCATTTTGCATCTTTGTCAGGAAGGTAGGCTTGATGAAGCACTGAAGTTGGTGGAAGAGATGGAAGCTAGAGGGTTTATTGTTGATTTGGTTACCATTACTTCTCTCTTGATTGCAATTTACTGGGAGGGGCATTGGGACTATACAGAGAGGCTTGTGAAACACGTTAGGGAGAACAATTTAGTTCCAATTATTCTTAGGTGGAAAGACAGTATGGAAGTTACAATGAAAGCTCCACAGAGCAGAGAAAAGGATTTCACACCCATTTTTCCATCGAATGGGAACTTTGGTGATATTCTAAGCCTAGAAGATTTAACAGACCCTGCGACTGATACTGCCCTTGGGGCAGAGGATGAGAGGGATCCGTGGTCATCATCACCATATATGGACATGCTGGCTAGTAAAGCGAGCTCCCAAAGTCATGCTACAAGAACATTCTCTCTTACCGGAGCAAAACGAGTAGACACTAAAGGTGCAGATTCTTTTGATATTGGCATGGTGAATACCTTCTTATCAATATTTTTGGCCAAAGGAAAATTGAGCATGGCCTGTAAGTTATTTGAAATTTTCACCAGCATGGGTGCTGACCCGGTTAGTTATACTTACAACTCTATGATGGGTTCATTTGTCAAGAAGGGATATTTCGACCAGGCTTTGGGTGTTTTACAGGAAATGGGCGAGAAGGTTTGCCCTGCTGATGTAGCAACTTACAATGTGATAATCCAGGGGTTGGGAAAGATGGGAAGGGCTGATCTTGCTGGTGCAGTGCTCGACAAGCTGATGAAACAGGGGGGTTACCTTGACATTGTAATGTATAACACCTTGATAAATGCGCTCGGGAAGGCTGGAAGAATTGAGGAAGTACACAAGCTTTTCCGGCAGATGAAAGATAGTGGAATCAATCCAGATGTTGTCACTTACAATACACTAATTGAAGTTCATGCCAAGGCAGGTCAGCTTAAGCAAGCTTACAAGTTTTTAAGGATGATGTTGGAAGCAGGGTGTGCCCCCAATCATGTCACTGACACAACTTTGGACTTTCTGGAGAAGGAGATTGAAAAACTGAGATACCAGAAGGCGTCCATTAAACGCCCCAATGTTGATAACTCGTTATGAGAAGAACTTTCAGCTTTAGAGGAGTGAGTTCAGGTATGATGTTCTTCCATAAACTAGTGAATTCAGCATAGTATGCAACATTGTTTAAACAGCTGTTCTTCTGGTCTAAAGTGGGAAATTGTTTTTTTTAAGTAATGGCGGGCAATTCATATGGCTGGTATTCAGAATAGAGTTGGTTGTTTTTCATGAATGTAAAAGCAGGTAAATTTTCTACAAACAGCAATCCAGGAACTACTTTGATTTTCTTTTAATGCATACTCTGAAGATTTGAAGTTTGAATCGCTGTTTGGCAATGATCTTGTTTTATGTTTTATCTATGGCTTCTAAGCAAACATGTTTCTGATACATCTGGCCTTTTCCTAAGAAATTGAGTATTTGTATGCTCATTGGTAACACATTCTGACCTTTTAACACTTGAGTTTATATTTTGAAGTTGAATTTGAATTATGTTGGTGGTCAGATTTGATTAACTTATTTGGCATAGGGCTGAAGTTTATATCTACTTAGAGGATAGATAATTCATTTGGTTAAATATTCGTTATAACCAGTGTTCTGATTTTTTGAGAATGCAATGTGATTGGTTAGAGCTCAAAATCTGGATTTGGCTAGGGCTTTTCCGGTCCACTTAGTCTATCTTACCCGTCATGCAGAGTTCAGATCAACTCAAAAATTTATGAAGACCGGAAGCTATAGCATACAGAACTATAAGAACTATAATCGCAAGATTAGGAAAATAAAAAATGAAAAATCAGTCTCCATATAAATACCCTTTATTGATAGATTCTTAAAAATCACATCTTCTATTATTGTTCTCTTTTAGTGACCTTGAAGGGCGCCAAATACAGCACTAGAGTTTTCAAGAGATATGATTCTCGTTTTGCTTGGTTTGTTACATGACTTGCATAACTTGTTAACTCAGGGACAATATATGCCTGACATTGTCCTCATTCTGCCAGTGAAGCTTGGCCCTTACGAAGGAAAATTCAACCTGCGCGTGGTGATTATAAATGACTTCGAGTTGATAGTTGGATTGGAGTTCCTGAGGCAAACCAACACCATGCCCGTAGCGTATGCTGACATGTTACTGATGATGGGAGCAAACGGGCCAAGCCCTGCATTATCCCGTGCATGCCTAGGAAGATGGCCGCTGAGAACATCTCGGCCTTGCAGTTGAAGAAGGGGGTCAAAAGACATGAAGCTACGTTCTTGGCAACCCTCTGCGTTGAAGATATAGAACGCTCCTCGGGTCCCATTACTGCACCCGTGAAGGAGCTGCTACTGGAGTTTGAAGATGTCAGGCCACAGGACATGCCAAAGCGACTCCTGCCTAAGCGCTTTGTGGACCATGAGATTTCTGCATTTCCAAATTATGCTCTTACGTTCTCCAGGCTCCATGTCTTAAGTTTTTCATTTGAACAAATTCTTATATTTTAGGAGGCTCGGGAAGAAGTTGAATTCATAGAAATTGAATTGAGTGCCTAGAATTCATAGAAAAAGTGAGTGCAAAGGGTTGTCAAAACTCATAATTTACAGAAACAAAGAAGCAGATGAAAACCATCTGACAGGAACTTGATGATGGCACATAACTGAGCTCTCGCAATGGCTATTTCTCATCTTAGTGGATTGCTTTGAAATGCTCCTGGCCAATGAGCTGCTGACTGGCGAAATTGGAGATGTCAAGGGGAGAATAAGTTTGAAGATAAGAGAAAGCTAGAAGTTAATAAAACATATCACGGAAGCATGCATCTATTGGCAGCAAAAACATGTGGATTAACACCTCATATATTGTATTCTCCGATTGTCTTCCTGGGCCAAAGGTCTATGGGAAACAACCTCTATATCCTCGGGGAAGGGGTAAGGTCTGCGTACACACTATCCTCCCCAAACCACAGTAGTGCGATTTCACTGAGTTGTTGTTATTGTATATTTTATTCTTCGAAGAGTAAGAAGATCAATACACCCCTCAATGAAGTGGGATGAAAATCATTGGAGACCAGGGTTCAATTCCACCAAAAGTCGCAAAAAACCCCAAGTGTTCACTTCCTATTTGCCAGAGCCTTTTGGTGAATAAAGTTATCTGGGATCTATGTTAGTGGGACTGAGTCCGAAACCTAAATGTTGGATTTTTGGACTCAAAATACGTTTCTAGTGCTTAAAAAAAAAGGTTACATTTCTATATATAACGCGGTATTATACCACCCTATACTTTATCGGTGTTTATGCCGTTAAAGTATAACGCGGTATAATACCGCGTTATATTTGTTCATTAAAAAGCCCTCTATTGTTGTGGTTTCCTCGTTTCGGGCTCAAAATTTCAATTTATCGACTTTTCTAAAAACATAAATCGAGATATTCCGATTTAGTTTATGTCGAAACTCGTATAATAATGCATATTAGTTGTCTTCAATGTGTTTCCATGTTGTTGTTGTGTTTTGTTTGCGATTAAACTAGCACGTTATTTTTATCCGGATTAAGATATTAGTGTTTTAAAAATATATTTAAAAGTTGAGAAATCATTTTTTTTTGTTAATAAAAATGTTCATAAATTTCTTTTACTGTTTTATATGTAATTTCGTGAATGTTATGTTATTAAAATATATTTGTTGTTTTTATTTAGTTTAGATTATTTATTTGCTTAAATACTAGTGCCCTTTTAGCGTAGTAAAATATAAAGCCTTTTAGCGTAGTAAAATGTAGAGCCTTTCAGTGTAGAATCCCTGTAGTTTAAGTATCTACTATATTGATAGATCAAACACAAACTCTGTCCAATTACAATTTACAAAAATTAATTATTTAATTTACAAAACAAAAAATACAAAATTATGAAAATATTAAAATTGTCACACATAAGAATTCATGATAATTTGGTGCTACTGGGCCTCAAATATCTAGCCCGGAACCCATAGATATATACGCTGTCCAATTAAAAATTAATTATTTAATTTACAAAACAAAAAACACAAAATTATGAAAATATTAAAATTGACACACATAAGAATTCAGGATAGCTTGGTGCTACTGGGCCTCAAATATCGAGCCTGGAACCCATAGATATATACGCTGTCCAATTAAAAATTAATTATTTAATTTATAAAACAAACAAAATTCTAAAAATATTGAAATTGACACACATAAGAATTCAGGATAGCTTGGTGCTACTGGGCCTCAAATATTGATCCTGGAACCCATAGATATATACTCTGTCCAATTAAAAATTAATTATTTAAATTACAAAATAAATACACAATTAATATTGTTTAATTTACAGTAGACGACATGGACGTGCCGCCTGTGCATCCTGGACCTTTCTCCGGTGAGCTATTAGTGTTACAAGGCGATCATAGGTCCGCCTACGTATGGGAGGGAGAGCTACTGGACCAGACTCTCCGCGCCAGGAGAGTGGACAACTTGTGGGACTTTATGAGGGACACACCTTTCCATCCCCGTGTAGTCTAGTGCGTGAGGGAAATCGGCTTCTATAGGATTTTTGAGTTTGGGCGGCTGCAGCTCGACTGGTCTCTGATCACGGCCTGGATAGAGCGGTGGCGACCGGAGACGCACACTTTCACCTGCCCATTGGCGAGGCCACCATCACGCTGCAGGATGTTGAGGTTTTATATGGGCTGCCTGCTGATGGACTGGCCGTTGCACTGCCTTAGGGTATGAGATATATGTCGCGTGTCTAGTATTTGGACTTGCTGCAGCAACTCACTGGTTTCAGGCCACAGGATGAGACTGCACATTCAGGGGCCAGTCGCATGGGTTTGACAGCTATTAGACAGCATTTGGAGGTATTGCACCCCGACATCACCGGCGAGACAGATGATCTACATATTCACCGGTACACGAGGTTGGTGCTGCTCCTTCTTTTTTTTTTTCGGGGGGGGGGGCGGTCTTGTTCCCGAACACTTCGGAAAATCTAGTGAGTTTGCGATTTCTACATCATGTTCAACTGCTAGATGCTTTATCCCAGTACAACTGGGGTGCTGCTGTTCTCGCTTACATGTACAGGCATATGTGCCGGGCGATTATATGCCGATTATAGGCTCTTTCGTCTAATTGTCGGATCGCTTCCATGCGCCTCCTGAATTTGCACTGCTGGTGCTCAATTGCAGCCATCCACATTAAATCATGCAAGTCCTTGTTGGGATATTTCTTCTGGAAATTGAACTTCAGGTGCCTCACACAGTAACGGTGGTATGCATAGGGTTCCTACCATTCTGTCAAATGCCGTACAGAACTTAAAATACCACCATGCCGATCAGATATTAGACAAATACCTGAACGCTATTTAACAACGTGCTGCTCAAGTGGTTCAATAATAACGTCTACGTCATTTTGCTTTCATTGGCACAAATGGCAAAAGCTAGTGGAAATATTTGTCCATTGGCATGTACTGCAACGGCGATCAACATCTTAATATCATACTTTCCATGGACATGAGTACCATCTATGGAAATTACCGGACGGCAATGCACAAAACCATCAATTGTTGGTTTAAATGCCTAGAACACGTAGCTGAATATATATTCCGGTATTCCCGGACTCCGCTCATGCCTCCATTTAACAACAGTCCCGGGGTTAAAGTGTTTCAGTGCGGCCATGTACCCGGGTAGAGATGAAAATGACTTATCCCAGTCACCATAAATAATTTCAAATGCACGTTTGCGCCCGAAATATGCCTTTCTTTTTGTTATAGTAACGCCATATTTCTGGTGAACGGCTGTAATACACTCTTTGATCTTGTACCTAATGGACACTTCCAAGTATGGAATCAAGACAAGAGAAATCAAGTCTACATCCAAGTTGAAGTGATTCTTATTGGATGTGTCCATTTCACATCTGTGGGTGCTAATATATTTACCCACTTTCCACAATCCTGATTTCTTCTTGCTCGCACGCAATATCCAGTTACAACCAATAAAGTCTCTACGACATACAGCCTTATATACCTCCGGAGTTGACTCCCTTACCGTCATCTCACGGCACTCTCTTACGCTGTAGATTTTTATAGCCCTGATTAGGCGAGCTTTATCGGGAAAATACATGCCCTTTGCCAGCACCGTTGGTCTAGACTCATCCCACATTGCTGACCGAACTTCGTCAAGATCCCTTGCGAGGGCATCCACATCCGGCATACTTGGCAAATTATCAAGGTAGGGAATATTCCGCTCATGAAACGACACGCGGGACTCGTACACTCTTGGTCTAACAGGAGGTGGAGGAGCATGCTCCCTCGTCAACTCAGGTTCGACATTCACTTCCTCCTCATCATCACCCTCGTCAAGGAAGGGTGTGTCATCTCTAGATTCATCGACATTGTTGTCATAATCACTATTATCTTCCTGAATCTGCGCATCTGCCAAATCACGAGTAAATACGTCGTCTACTGGTAACTGAGTGAGGTCAGGACCATCAAGTTGCTCGTTTTCACTGCACAAAAAGAACAAAATAATAAGCTACTCAAATTGATAAATACTTTACATATAGCTATATCACTTCACTTACAAGTCTTACTGTGTTGACATTCCATGATGGACATTTTCTTGTTGGTGATGACTCCCGAATAGACCACCGTGATCCAACACGCTAGAACTATGCATATTCAAACTAGGCGTGGGGTCATAACTTGTAAAATTCATATCCGGACGGTACCCCATGTGGAAAATATGAGTGCTAATACAAATTCAATTCAACAAAAAATAAACTTCGTTAAAGCGTAGAAAAATTGAAGTTTATCAGTCGTCTTGTGGATTATGTAAAGTAGGAGAGAAATTATTTCCTCGCTGCTCATTCGCCGGTGATAAGTTTAAATCAAGGCAAACTCTTTCATCCGGAATCTGTCCGGCTAAAACTACTCCAGAATAACAACCCGATGACTGCGGGTTATCCCTACTATGCGCAACCTCATTATTGGGAACGTCTTCAACCTTGATGTACATTTCCAACAATTTTATCACAATAAATTCCTTGTATTCATCCGGAATCCGCAAAAAATCTCTAAGAGTTTCATCATCCTCGATGTTAAACTCAGAATAAAAAGCAAACCCCTGCGAAGTCACAGAATACGGATATCTACCGGTTACTTTAAGGTTCACCGAACGTTTTCTCACACTCATTTTTTTACGTAACAACGATACCAATTTATCGTACTCCATTGTAAGCGGCAATTTAACATGACATTGTGGAGATAAATTATACCTCACAGAGTTATTCTCCGCTACAACCCCACTCCCCCAATATAATGAAACCCTTATTTTTTGCTCTTCGGACATTATAAAAGATGCTTGATAACAAGAAGAAAAGTTTGAACGGAAGTTAGAATATTTTTTGAATAGATTTTCATAAAATCCTAACGCCTTTAAATAAGGCAAGGCCTAGCTCGGGGGGCTGAATTTTTTGATGTATAGCGCGGTATTACACCGCGCTATACCAATTTGAATTATTGTTATGTCAGTTAACCGCAGGAGACTTATTGGTGGGCCCACAAAAAAGGTATAGCATTGTATTATAGCGCGCTATATATATATTTGAATTACTGTTATGTCAGTTAACCGCAGGAGACTAATTGGTGGGCCCACAAACATATATAACGCGGTATTATACATCGCTATATATAACGTTGTATTATACCGCGCTATACTTTAACAGCATAAACACCGTTAAAGTATAGGCGCGGTTTAATACCACGTATTTTGAGTCCAAAAATCCAACATTTAGGTTTCGGACTCTTTACTTTGTGCGAAAATTTTGGAGATAACACTCTCTTACACTTCAGAAGTGTGTACGGCTCTTCTCATAGAGTTGAGGAATTCGATGAAGATGTGAACTAGAAGAAGGTTGAAGCAACCTGAAGCAGACGCGCAGCAGAAGGCGAGGAAGTGAAGTACAAAAGTATGGAGGTATCAGCTGACTGAACACTGCCTGATATTAACTAGGTTGAATATCTTAATTTGATGTACCATACAAAGCATATGTATTTGAGTTGCTTTCTATTTCTACCTAACTTTGGATTATATTTATTCTAAGTTGCGCGGACTCTCCAAAATGATGTCACACCCGTGTCGGATCCTCCAAAGTTACAGTATTTTTGGAGGATCCGAAACGCACCCGGCAATATTTTCGGAGTGTCCGAGCAACATAGTTTTTATTTATTCTTTTCTATAGGTTACTTATGCTTTATAATAGAACATTTCCTTTTTGTATTTCTATTTCTTGAACATTTCCTTTAGTACTGAATTTTCATCAACAAACTCTCGAATTTGTTAATATTATTTCTATTCCCTCCGTTCCAGTTTATGTGAACCTATTTCTTTTTTGGTCCGTTCCAAAAAGAACGATCCCTTTCTAAATTTGGAAATAATTTACCTTAAACTTTCAATTCTACCCTTAATGAGAAGCTTTTACAACCACACAAATACTCTGGACCCTTTTTTGACTTTGTAGGCATGTAAATTTTATTAAAATTAAATCCATAAAATAATTTGGATTATATTTTAAGTTCAAGATACATTGGTCCAAATAAATATTATGGGCTAATATAATTGGATTAGTTATATAAGTCCAACACATATGGGTTAAATAAATAAGTCTTAATCCATTGGGCTAAAGTGATGAACCCACTTCATTAAGCCCAAGATGACATCTTCCTAGAGGCACAGTTTGGTGCCACGTGTCAAATGACGTGGCGCGCCAAGTCAAGCGGAAGAGCCAATAGGACTATGCCACGTGTCAAAATGACAAGGCATGCCCAGTCACACTGAAAGGCCAATGAAACCGCGCCACGTGTGCAAGTGACATGTTCTGGCCAATCAAATGCGGCCATGTCCCACTTCAATTTGATTGGTCGGAAAGAGTTTGTTCTTATCACAACTCCCTTACACAACTATAAATAGGGGTCTTCATAACTCAGACAAGACACCAGAAGTTATAACAAGAAGCAAAAGAGAGCTCGTGGATCAAACACTGCAAATTCCTCCACAAGTTTCAAGCAATCAAGTTCAAGTTCAACAAATCAAGTTCAAGCTCAAGAATGAAGAACAAATCAAGTTCAAGCTCAAGAACAAAGAACAAATCAAGGTTCAAGGAGTGCGAGTTCAAATCAAAGTTCGTGCAAGTTGAATTTAAGATCATTGTTCGTGGCAATAAATATAGATTCAAGATCAAGCTCAAAGACCCTTGGATTTATTTACAATTGGACAGAAGAATCAGAGGATCCATAGAGATTGTACACTCAAATATTCGAAATAAAATACTACGATTGTTGCAATATTTTCGGTCTTGATTTTATTTTCTCGATGCAAATTTATTGTCTACAAATTCTGGCACGCCCAGTGGGACAATCTCTACCTCTCATCTCAACTTTTCAATCACCAAAGTTCAAGAACATTGAAATGGCTTCGAAGAAAATCAACTCCAGATCAACATCCACCAAGGCTGCTAACTCCAGGTTCTATGCTGATGTGGAAAGCATCCTCGATGTTACCTTTGGAAGCTTCGGACCAGTTACGAGGAGCAAAGCAAGCTCTTTAGGACAACATGCACCCCAAGTTCCGTCCGCATCAACCCCTGTTTTCGGATCTTCATCCTCAAAAGGAGCAAGATCTTCCACAAATGCATCTGAAGGAGGAAGCGATGTTGCTGAAAAGATCAAGAAAACTCTTTCTCTGCTTGACCTCTTCGGATCCAAGCACTCTGCTGTGAAGGAAGATGATGATGCTTCAAGTGATGGATTCTCCCCACTTACACCACATAGCGTGCGCCAAGCAAGGATCAATCTGTGTAAAAATCCATGCTACTCTCCATCGTCCACGACAATCATGCAAGCCATGGTGACAAACACTTCATCTATGGAGGAGCAGTTGGCAAACTTGACGGAAGCAATCGCTGGCTTGACCAAATGCATGCAAAATCAAGAGGCTAGAATGGACAAGCTAACAGACAAGTTGGGAATCTTGATGGAAGAAGAATCCACCCATGCACCTGGCAAGCTCCCAGAAGTTCTAGAGAGTGACTCTCGCCCAAGACAAGCAACATCCACTAAGGCTATCCCTGTCTCATCTGAAGGGATGATTCCAATCGATCAACTAAAGGAGTTCATTGAAGGAACCATTAAGAACAAGTATGAAGTCTCTGCCACGTCCTCCCTTACATATGCAAAACCATACACTGCAAGGGTCGATATGTTGAAGATGCCTGTTGGCTATCAACCTCCAAAGTTTCAATAGTTTGATGGTAAAGGTAACCCAAAGCAACATGTGGCGCACTTCGTGGAGACGTGCAACAATGCTGGGACTTATGGAGATTACCTCGTCAAGCACTTTGTCCGCTCGCTAAGAGGAAATGCTTTTGACTGGTACATAGACCTTGAGGCTGGATCTATTGATAGCTGGGATCAACTAGAGCAAGAGTTCCTCAATCGCTTTTATATCACGAGACGTACTGTGAGTATGATAGAACTTACAAATACCCGTCAACAAAAGGGTGAACCAGTTATTGACTTTATCAATTGTTGGAGTGCAAGCCTCAACTGTAATGATAGGCTTAGTGAAGCTTCAGGCATAGAGATGTGCATCCAAGGCATGCATTGGGGATTGCGCTACATCTTGCAAGGTATCAAGCCTAGCACATTTGAAGAACTTGCAACTCGTGCCCATGACATGGAATGGAGCATGGCCTCTGCTGGAAATGAAAGGCTGCCCATCTTTGAACCTTGCAAAGGGAACGACAAGCAAGAAGTCAGGAAGTGGGGAAAGTTCGTACCCAAGTCTGAAAGCAAAGAAGCTATGAATGTCAACACGCCACCTATGAAGTTCACGACGAAGGTGAGCAAGAAGCAGAGTATGAAATACACTTCTTTTCAAGATAAGCCAAGTGGAAAGTTGACTCTAAAAGAAATGCAAGAGAAAGAGTACCCATTTCTGGATTCTGATGTGCCAGCCATTTTCGAAGAACTCCTCGAGTTAAATCTCATTAAGCTTCCAGAGATGAAGCGACCAAATGAAGCTGGGAAAACGAATGACCCAAATTACTGCAAATACCATCGACTTGTGAGCCACCCTCTAGAGAAGTGCTTTGTCTTCAAAGACAAAGTTATGGACTTGGCTCGCGAAAAGAAGATCGTACTTGAAGATGAGAAAGCAAGAGCAAACCAAGTCTCTATCACCTTTGGCTCATTCAGTCCGGATGAATTATGTGGAGAATGGAAAAGTTGAAGACGATCAACCTGATGATGATGAAGGTTGGACGTTAGTGACTCGTCGTAGGCGCCACAAAAGGAGACAACGAAAAGAATCAATAGAACAACCAACAAGGATGATGATGGTATGAATACCAACAAAAAAGAATCCAGTTAGGCGTTTGAAGAAAGCAAAAATGGAGATGCACCATCCTCAAAAGCCACGACATACAATGACTTTGGAGGATTTCTTGCCATCTTGGTTCCGCATGAAGATTTCCCGTGATGTATTGAGGCCTCTTGTTGCAATGCTGATAAACGGGAAGAAAAGAGTGATGACCTACCGTTGGCACCATCTTCGGAAAAGCTCATCGAGTCCACTCCTCAAGAAGCTAATGTGTGTGAGGAAAAAGTCACGTTCACAAATGACGATCTTCTGCTAGGTGACACTCTTCATAACCGCCCATTATACCTGGTTGGCTATATGCGTGGTGAAAGGGTAAATCGAATTTTGGTTGTTGGAGGATCCTCAGTAAACATCTTGCCAATTCACACTGTGAAAGAACTTGGTATTCTCATGAACGAACTCTCGGAAAGTCGTGTGATGATTCAAGGATTCGACCAAGGGGGGCAAAGAGCCATAGGCACAATCAGGCTGGAAATCACCATTGAAGATATGCAATCAAGTGCATGGCTACATGTGATCGATGCAAAGACTTCATACAGCGTCTTGCTTGGAAGGCCTTGGATACATGAGAATAAAGTAGTTGCATCTACCTACCATCAATGTTTAAAATACTACGAGGGTGAAGTTGAGAGGACGGTAGTTGCTGATGATGAGCCATTCACCGAGGCTGAGTCACACTTCGCCGATGCAAAGTTCTACTTGAAGAACCGCATTGTGAAGGAGCTGAAAGCCGATGATGGCATGAAAAGCAAGAATAAAGAGCCCTCAACTAAAAGAGAAGAGGTGACTACTAGTGAAGCCAAAGCTGTTACTATTTACAACCCAACGCGAATAAATCTTATAGAGGGAATATTGCGTCTTATGGCAAGAAAGTAAGTCATGCGCTCCAATATGTCCCTAAAAGGAAGAAAGATGAAGGTGAATCATCTAATCTCCAAGCTAACATGCTAATGGAATTAACTCTTCCGGTCAAACGAATTGAGGCAGTAAAGTCGTCCTCAATGCCGCTTGCAGGGTTTGTGGCCCAAAATTATTTGCAGATTGTGGCACTCCCTATAAAGCGAACAGATGAAGGTTTTGATCCTAACGCTTACAGGCTATTTGCAAAATCTGGATACAATCATAACGAGCCGTCAAAGTTAGGGAAGCTACCATCAGAAGCTGCGATGAGACGACCACGTGAAGGTTTGGAGACAAGCAACCATCATTAGTGCGCATCTCAATAAGAAGGGTGAGTAGCAATTACATCACTGTAGAAGACGAATCTGCCACTTCTAACTGGCCTTCTATCTTTGACCGACTTGGAAAATCAACTGTGAGAACTTCTGTATTTGAGAGATTGGGTCCATTAAAGAAGGAGAACAAGTTCCAGAGAAATTTTCAAAGCATAAAAACACCCGCTCCGCCCAAAATCCAGAAGATCTCTAAGGATTTTCGAAGTTTGGTCCCTTCTAGAATGAGGCGACAAACAAAACTTGTGGTTTCATGTAAAGAAGTACTGAAGGTAAAGCCATATACTGTGGTCTACACTAAGGAACGTGATGAAGAAGAAGAAAGTATAGGTTCTTCGTATCATGTCACTGTACAAGGCGAGAATGGTGTTCCGTCTTCGATGGATGATAATGCAGAATTGAAGGATGTTTCACTGTTTTATCACATATCCTTCGACGATAGGGACCCTAAAGAAGATAAATATGCGAAAGATGCTCCACCTGAACTTGAAGAAGGAGTGAAGACGACAGTTGATGCCTTAAAACAAGTTAACCTTGGCACCGATGAGGAACCAAGACCCACCTACCTAAGTGCTTTACTGGAAGTTGATGAAGAAAGCACTTATATTGAGTTACTCAAGGAGTTCAGGGATGTCTTTGCTTGGAGTTACAAAGAGATGCCTGGCTTGGACCCGAAAGTAGCAGTCCATCACCTTGCAGTCAAAAATGGTGCTCGTCTAGCAAGCTCAAAGGCGCTTTAGGCCGGACTTGGTTCCCCTGATTGAAACTGAAGTTAACAAACTCATTGAAGCTGGATTTATTCGGGAAGTTAAATACCCAACATGGGTTTCAAGTATTGTCCCTGTAAGGAAGAAGAATGGCCAGATTCGAGTATGCGTTGACTTCAGGGATCTCAATAATGCGTGTCCCAAAGATGAATTCCCGCTTCCTATTCCAAAGTTGATGATCGATGCTACTCTGGTTACGAGGCAATGTCTTTCATGGACGGTTCGTCGGGCTATAACCAAATTTGCATGGCACCAAAAGATGAAGAGCTTACTGCATTCCGCACCCCAAGGGTATTTATTGCTACAAGGTAATGCCTTTTGGCTTGAAGAACGCTGGCGATACTTACCAAAGGGCTATGCAGAATATTTTTGACGATCTTCTCCACAAGAATGTCGAATGCTATGTTGACGACTTGGTGGTAAAATCAAGAGAGAAGGGCAACCACTTGAAAGACTTGAGAATGGTGTTTGAGTTGCTCCGGAGGTACCAACTTAGGATGAATCCATGGAAATGCGCCTTTGGAGTTACTTCCGGGAAGTTCCTTGGTTACATTGTTCGGCATCGAGGGATTGAATTGATCGAGCCAAAATAGACGCAATCTTGAAAATGCCTGAGCCTCGGGATATTCACGAATTAAAAAGTCTGCAAGGAAAGTTAGCATACCTTAGGAGATTCATCTCAAACCTAGCTGGGAGGTGCCAACCATTCAGTCGCCTTATGAAGAACGATGTCCCTTTCAAATGGGACAAAGCGTGTAGCAACGCCTTTTGAGAGAATTAAATCCTACTTGATGAAGCCTCCAGTGTTGGCAGCCCCTATACTTGGAAAGTCGTTGATACTATACATTTCAGTACAAGAGAGGTCTATTGGAGCGCTGTTGGCCCAAGAAAATAGTGAAGGGAAAGAAAACTCCCTTTACTACTTGAGCAGGATGATGACACCAAACGAGCTGAATTATTCGCCAATTGAAAAGTTGTGTTTGGCGCTAGTCTTCTCAATTCAAAAGTTCAAGCACTACTTTCAAGCTCATGTTGTCCGTCTTGTTTCTAAGGCAAATCCCATCAAGTTCATGATGTCAAAACTTGTTCTTAGCGATCGACTAGCGAGATGGTACCTCTAATTTCAACAATTCAAGATTTTGTACATCCCTCAAAAGGCTGTAAAAGGACAAGCATTGGCAGACTTCTTGGCAGATCATCCGATACCTAATGACTGGGAGCTAACTGACGAACTACCTGATGAGGACACAATGGTCGTTGAAGTTCAACCTCCATGGAAGATGTACTTTGATGGTGCTGCACATCATGGAAGAGCTGGTGCTGGCGTAGTGTTTGTCACTTCCCAAGGTGTAGTCTTGCCCTACTTCTTCACCTTGACACAACTCTGTTCCAACAATGTTGCTGAGTATCAAGCATTAATACTTGGTCTTGAAATGGCCGTTGATATGAAGAAACTGCAATTGCAAGTCTTTGGTGACTCCCGGTTAGTGGTCAATCAGCTCTTAGGTAGTTACGAGGTCAAGAAGCCTGAACTACGCCCATATCATGATTACGCTAAAAAATTAATGGGGTGGCTCGGTGATGTGACTATTCAGCATGTGCAAAGGAAAGAAAACAAGAAGGCGGATGCTTTAGCTGCCCTAGCTTCATCGTTAATCCTGCCTGATCAAACGCAAGTTACTGTATGCCAAAAATGGGTATTACCGCCGCCAAATGAGGCCGAAGGTGAAGAAAATGAACTCAAGCATCTTGTCGCTGTTTCTGAAGTTGGGAAAGAAGAATGGCGACAACCCATTATCGACTACTTATGCTATGGGATACTTCCAGAAAATCCGAGGAGAAGGACTGAAATTCGTCGCCGTGCACCTCGCTTCCTTTACTACAAAGATACTCTATACAGAAGGTCATTCAAGGGAATACTTTTGTGATGCTTAGGGGAAGAAGAAGCACTCCAAGCTTTGCAAGAGGCACATTCTGGAGTATGTGGGTCACACCAGTATGGACCAAAGCTCCACTACCATATAAAAAGGATGGGATATTATTGGCCAACGATGGTAAAAGATTGCTTGGACTACGCTCAAAGATGCAATGCTTGTCAATTCCATGTGAATTTTATTCATCAACCTCCTGAAGTGTTGCACCCGACTGTTGCATCCTGGCCATTTGAAGCTTGGGGATTGGATGTTGTTGGACCACTGCCAAAGTCCTCTGGTGGTCACCTATACATCTTGGCTGCAACTGACTAATTCTCAAAATGGGCTGAAGTTGTTGCTCTTAAGGAGGTAAAGAAAGAAAATGTTGCAAGTTTCATCCGAGTAAACATTATCTATCGCTTTGGCATTCCTCGTTACATAATAATGGATAATGACAAGACATTCGACAATAGGTTGATGAACAAGATTTGTGATCTCTTTGGCTTCAAGCAACGTAACTCTTCTATGTACAATGCTACCGCCAATGGTCTAGCTGAGGCATTCAACAAGACTCTATGTAACTTGTTAAATAAAGTCGTCTCCAAATCCAAACGAGATTGGAATGACCGTATAGAAGAAGCTCTATGGGCATATAGGACGACTCACCGCACGCCAACACAGGCGACTCCTTATTCACTCGTTTATGGAGTCGAAGCCGTCTTGCCACTTGAGCGTCAAATACCTTCGTTACGACTGGCTATTCAAGAAGGGATCACTGATGAAGAAAATGCTCGACTTCGATTAGCAGAGTTGGAGGCTCTTGATGAGAAGAGGTTGGAGGCTCAACAGAGTCTTGAATGTTATCAAGCTCGTTTGTCTCGTGCCTTCAATAAAAGAGTTCGCCTGAGATCCTTTCAAGTAGGAGATCAAGTCCTTGCCGTACGAAGACCCATAATTACTTCCCATAAACCTGTAGGGAAGTTCACTTCAAAATGGGATAGGCCATATGTCGTACAAGAAGCTTACTCAAGTGGGGCTTACAAGTTGGTTGATGTAGATGGGATGAGAATTGGCCCTATAAATGGCAAGTTTTTAAAGAAGTATTATCCTTGAAGTTGCAATGCTCCTTGACGCACGAGCCTAAACTGCATGTTGCTACACTCTTGGCCCGCATGAGTCTAAACTGTGTACGGCCCTTGCAAAAAAAAAAGAGTCCGCTAGGTTGAAAACTTCGATAGAGGTGGCCTAGGCAAAAGTTAGGACATAAAAAAATTACCCAGTCTGAACTACGGTATGACTTGATCCTCTTCACCGAGGTACGTAGGCAGCTTAGAGTTCATTCTAAGTTCAGTCGCATAAGTTCAAAAGATACATATTGCCCCAATGGTTGTCCGAGTGAAGTATGAAGGAATGTAAAATCAAGTTGAAATGCCATCCTCCTGTTGAACTTTGATCTTATTTGATATAAAGGGGGCTAGCTTCCATGGTAAATTGGTGTCTTCAATGGAATGATTATAGTCTTTTAGGAGGCTACCAAGTATTTGCAATGAAGCCTGGAGATTCGTTATGCCTTCAATTTCGCCAAACCTTCAAATTTTTGGTCTTCAAGTTGAAGTCTGCAAATCCGCCAATCTTTAAGTTGAAGTATTCAAGCCCTCCAAGTCCATCGATCTTCAAGTTGAAGTCCTTAAGTCCACCAGAATTCAAGTTGAGTTGTGTAAGCCCTCCAAGTCTTTAAGTTGAAGTCTTCAAGTCTGTTAACTCTTCAAGTTGAAGTTTAAAGTCCACCGCTCTTCAAGTTGACACATCAAAGTCCGCCAGATCTTCAAATCCATCAAATCATTAAGTTTTTCGGTCTTCAAATCCGTCAAATCATTAAGTTTGTTGGTCTTCAAATCCACCAAGTCTTTAAGTCGAGGCTTTCTAATTTTCCAAATTTTAAGGTGGACGTTTTTGAGTCCCTTCGCACCTTAAGTTGGTCCCTTTACAGGTTTGTCCTTAAAAGGAACTTTAATTTGCCAATCTTAAGGTGGACGCTTAAATCCCTTTGCACTTTAAGTTGGTCTCTTCACGGATTTGACTATATGGTGATGTGGATGTGTCTATCTATATGTTGATGTGGATTTGTCCGTCTATATCTTGAGGGGGATTTGTCCGTCTATATGTTGATGCGGATTTGTCCGTCTATATGATGATGTAGATGTGTCCATCTATATGTTGATGCGGATTTGTCTGTCTATATGTTGATGTGGATTTGTCCGTCTACATATTGATGCGGATTTGTCCGTCTATATGGTGATGTGGATGTGTCCATCTATATGTTGATACAGATTCGTCCGTTTGCCTGTTGATGCGGATTTGTCCGTCTATACGGTGATGTGGATGTGTCCATCTATATGTTGATGCGGATTTGTCCGTCTATATGGTGATGTGGATGTGTTCATCTATATGTTGATGCAGATTTGTCCGTCTATATGTTGATGTGGATTTGTCCGTCTATATATTGAGAGAGGATTTGTCCGTCTATATTATGATGTGATGTGTCCGTCTATATGTTGATGTGGATTTGTCCGTCTATATATTGAGGTGGATGTGTCCATCTATATGTTGATGTAGATTTGTCCGTCTATATATTGAGGGGGATTTGTCCGTCTATATGTTGATGTGGATTTGTCCGTCTATATCTTGAGGGGGATTTGTCCGTCTATATGTTGATGTGGATTTGTCCGTCTATATTGAGGTGGATGTGTCCATCTATATGTTGATGTTGATGTGTCCGTCTATATGGTGATGGAGATTTGTCCGTCTATTAGTTGTTATGGATTTATCCGTCTATAAGTTGTTGCAAATTGATTAGTCTATAAGGTGTTGCAAGATCCGTCCGTCTATAAGTTGTTGCGGGTTGCGGATTTATCCTTCGATGGGACGTCATGGAGTTGCTCGTCAACTTAGCACTCGACGACTTTTCTTCTTGGACCTACAAAAAAGAAAAAAAGACAACAAAACAAGAAAAGTACAAGAAAAGAAGAAGAAATTACCTTCGCGTCAATGCTTCCAAGTTGTCAAAAGTAGACTCAAAGTGGCTTGCAAATACTGTGTATTAATATTGTGAAGTGGAGAATACAGTGCTATATATAGCCACGCATAGAAGCTGTCTAGGTGATTTTGTTCGATGTGGGATATGTGCTGAAATGGTCTCCTAAAAGGATTTGGTTTCAGTGACGGCAGGAGTCCAATTCTTGGGAAAATAGCAAATTAAGATTGCTTTTGTGTTTTAAGTCAATAAGAATTTGGCTTGAGTCCTCTTTGGAGTAGAATAACGCTACTAACACGTAGTATCTCTACAAAGTGCTGGCAGAGAAGTTCCATGTATTCTGGCTCACGTGGAAACTAATGGTCTTTTCCATACTCATCAATTACATTACAAGCATTTTTAATTCAAGGAAGAAGCAAGTTCAAACGTGAATAGCATGGGTATCTTGTTTGATCATCTAAACCGAAAGACATCGACACCATCATATGGAAGTGATTACTTTTATTCTCGGTCCTTGGTGATCACGTTTTAAAGATCATTTTTCTCAAGAAGACAAATACATGTAATCTCTAAGTACTTCAAGCCTAGTCGATTGATGGAGTGTGGCAAATTCGTACTCCGCACAAGTCTTGAAGTAGGGGGCATTTGTAGACTTGTAAATTTTATTAAAGTTAAATCCATAAAATAATTTGGATTATATTTTAAATTCAAGATACATTGGTCCAAATAAATATTATGCGCTAATATAATAGGATTAGTTATATAAGTCCAACACATATGGGTTAAATAAATAAGTCTTAATCCATTGGGCTAGCCCATTTAATTGGGCTAAAGTGATGAGCCCACTTCATTAAGCCCAAGATGATATCTTCCTAGAGGCCCAGTTTGGTGCCACGTGTCAAATGACGTGGCGCGCCAAGTCAAGCGGAAGAGCCAATAGGATCATGCTACGTGTGAAAATGACAAGGCATGCCCAGTCACACTGAAAGGCCAATGAAACCGCGCCACGTGTGCAAGTGACATATTCTGGCCAATCAAATGCGGCCATGTCCCACTTCAATTTGATTGATCGGAAAGAGTTTGTTCTTATCACAACTCCCTTCCACAACTATAAATAGGGGTCTTCATAACTCAGAAAAGACACCAGAAGTTATAACAAGAAGCAAGAGAGAGCTCTTTGGATCAAACACTGCAAATTCCTCCACAAGTTTCAAGCTTCAAGCAATCAAGTTCAAGTTCAACAAATCAAGTTCAAGCTCAAGAACGAAGAACAAATCAAGGTTCAAGGAGTGCGAGTTCAAATCAAAGTTCGTGCCAGTTGAATTCAAGATCATCGTTCGTGGCAACAAATATAGATTCAAGATCAAGCTCAAAGGCCCTTGAATTTAATTACAATTGGAAAGAAGAATCAGAGGATCCATAGAGATTGTATACTCAAATATTCGAAATAAAATACTACGATTGTTGCAATATTTTCGCTCTTGATTTTATTTTCTCGGCGCAAATTTATTGTCTACAGAACCACAATTTAAAAATTATTTTTTTTTAAACTTCGTGCCCAGTCAAACAGGTTCACACAAATTGGAACGGAGAGAGTATTAATTAGTAATGTATATATTTTCCAAAAATATTTTCCCCTCATCAACCAAAAATCCAAATTCCACAAAAATATTTATCTATTTAAGAAAAATATTTTTTACGGAAAACGAGTTCCCTTCACTGATTCTAGAAGGGTTTTAATGTGTTTCACTTAATTGTTTTCTGTGGCATTCCTAATTAGCTAGCCCCATAAGGAGATTGTTCAATCTAAAAGCAGTATAGAATCAAAAAGTCAAGTTACAAAAGAACCATACTTTTCTTAAACCTCTCTTTGATTTCTTTTTGTGGGTGAAAAGTGAAATATCAATGGTGGAAGAACTAGGCCAGTCCCGTGGATTGAAAGATTATTCCAAATCCTACTCAAAAGTTACTACCTCCTCTTTTAGGAGTATTTCAAATGAAATAATGATTTTCCGTCACACAGCTTTAATCATTTTTCTATCCAAATACTACTTACAAATATTCTTTTCCAATTTAACTTCAAAAGAAAATGTAATTTTTAAGTTTTATGGATAGAGGAATAAATAGAATTAGACATAATAAAATAGGAATTCAAAGATTTAGTATTTATTTTTTCAATTTCAACCAAATATTATCCAAAAGAAGATAGAATATTATGAATTTGAACCTTATAAAGTCCCTTTTCATTTCTGTACAAAGTTACTGTATAATATGATCAAATAGCTAAGGCAATGCCATGCAATGTTTTCGCATGGAAAAACAACTCAATGACTTGGCCAACACGTTAGCCAAGTGGGGCCTACTCCTCAACCCCTTGATTTTTTCGGTGGGTCCACTCTTATTCTTCTTCTGACTACTCTTCACCAAAGCCGTCGTCTCCCCGCCGTCACTTGCAGGAATCACCGGCGGCGGAACACGACGGTAGCCCTGTCTTTGCTTGATTGCACTTAATTCCATTTCGGGCTTGAATTTTACAGGCCCGAACATGAACATTCTTCTCCGAGATTTCGCTGACATGGAGGTCAGTGCAGTAATATTCACCTTCTGCACATTTTGTGAACTATAAAAACGGGCCGAGTTAGCCTGTTTCTGATTCATCGGCATTATAACGGGCCGATGTAAAGAATTGGAACGAAATAATGGAGATAAATAATTGTCATTTAATTGCTCATCTAATTGCCTTTTGTCATCATTTTCATGACTAATAATTTTTCCGCAGAAAATAATATCTGAAAATGTATAATTTTCAGAATCAGATTCAGTGAAAAATTCAAAAAAATCTTGTGGCGAAGAGGAATTTTTTGGGCTCTCGTTTTCATCCTTCATTTGTAGGTCAGATAAAGAAATTGTTTCAAAATTTTCTATATCTTCTTCTACTCTTCGTTTTTCAGCTTTGATATCCATAATCAAGAAGCTTTTAAGTGAAATACGATGTAAAAGATATATTGTACTATGTTGTGAATAAGTGAAGATTAATGTGAAAATATACATACAATCACAAAAGTGATGTCCTTTTATTTTTCTTATTGTTATTTTTGTTTTTATCTTTATTTTATCTTTTCCTTATTGATGTAACTTACATGGAACGGCTTCTAGATTGAAAGGAATAGAAGGGAATAATTTTAAGGGGTTGATCACATGCAGTGGCGGAATCATAAGTTTATTAAGGAGTGTCAAAATATAAAAAAGTTAAATTCATAAAAATAAAAGTCAATATATAGCATAAATACATAAAAAGAAAAAAGTGAAATTTTTTGGCAAGCGGCTCCGCCACTGATCACATGCTAGTTATACAAAAATTATTAAATATTTTATACTTTATCTCAATAAAATAATATATATATTCTAGCTTAACTTATTATGCTAAACTTATTTTTTTTTGTACGACCAACCAAATACAGTATAAGTTAAGCAACAATTATTTATGATATACTCTCTTTAATTAAATATAAAGTTATTTTATACGAGATTTTATGTTAGTAGTTATTTTATTTTTTTTTTAATATCTCCAATCCAATGACCCAAGGAGGGTGGAAAATGGTAAAGAAAATAAGGTTACTAGAAGAAGACTGGAGGAGGTCAAATAGTGATGTGAAAGAAGGTGGGAAATGGGAGAGGAAGGTAAGAAGTGCTAAAACGTTATCTAGATGATATGATATTATTAATTTCTAACGTCTAGAAGATAATGTGATATTGTCTCGTGAAGAAGCCAAAGACATTGATCAATTTAATGTGTGAATATGGCACCATTAAAATATGCCATTTTCAAGAATGCATAAAATATATTTATATTTTATTATATATTTAAAGATTAACTAATTCGCTCAAAATTCAGAATACGACGTCCTGAAGTTTAAATCTCAACTTCAAATTTAAGATATCGTATCCTAATGTTCGAAAATTATGCACAAAAATTCGAATCTTATGTCCTGAATTATAAATTAGCAATTCAGAAATTCAGGATACTTAGTCCTTAATTTCAAATTAGTAGCTCAAAAATTTAGGACATTAAAAGTCCTGAACTCCGAATTAGCAGCTCGAAAATTCAGGTTACAAAAATTCAAGATACTTATAGTCTGTTTGGCCAAGCTGCAAAAATCAGCTTATTTTGAGAAGTGCTTTTTCTCAAAAGTACTTTTGGTGAGAAGCAGTTTGTGTTTGACTAATTAATTTGAAAATCACTTCTGAGTAGTAATTAGTGTTTGGCCAAGCTTTTAAAAGCTGCTTCTAAGTATATTTTTCTCAAAAGTGTTTTTGGAGAGAAGCTACTTTTTTCTACTTCTCCAAAACTGCTTCTGCTTCTCCTCAAAAGCACTTCTTTTTTTTCTTCAAAAGTTTGGCCAAACACATCAATTTTGAGGGAAAATAACACCTTTTTTTCTAGTATTGGAAAAGCTTGGCCAAACATGCTATTAAGCCTGAAGTTTGGGTGAATTGGCTAATCTTTAAATTTATTGTAAATTGTGAATATATTTTAAACATCATGCTTAAAAATAGCTATTGGTGCACTTCGCCATTTAATATTGGTGAAGCAGTTTAATTGGCAGGGGTAATTACGACGGTGCGAATTAAAATTGCTTGATTAATAAAAGTGTGAACGGAGAGATATGACGAGGCCGTCGTTAACATGGAAAAAAATGAAAGAAAATGATACAAATTACAAATAGGTGCATTTTAGTTGATACTAGACGAATTCTCCAGATTATTAACAAAGGAGACAACTGCAAAAATATGGTGGAATTACAAACTTCTCTCTTCAGCCCCAATGATTAGTCAATCTGACAAACTAAATCTATTTTACAAAATATTTTGATGTTTAGTAAAGAAGAAGCCGTTTTTCTTTCTTCAAATATATCATTCATGTTCTAATTAGTAAAATGTTATAATTAAATATTTAAGACAGAAAAGAGTAGTTTAGACAAATACAAGAGCGTACAGAAAAATAACTTATTGTATTATTTTATGCGGGACAAGTGAAATAAGAGTACAAATATTATCAATATATGGATTAAATTTACTAAAATGACAATAACGCCCCCCATCATCTTCAAAACCAATTTATTTAATACAACACACCAACCATCCAACCACAAATAACCCCTGGATTACTAATTTAAGCATTACATTCCATTCCATGCATTACTTAATTTATCTCTACATTACTAATTTTGCATTATGCAATCTCTGCATAACTAATCCCTGCCTGGCTTGCATTAGAACCAAACGGCCCCTAACTTCACATTAGTTTATTTATTTACACTAATAAATGGATATTGGGGGAATTAGACATCGAAACAAGCATGGAGAGTATTGAAAGCATATGTTTGAGTAGCAGTAAGAAATCCCAAGAGATAGAACAGGAAAAAGTTAGATATCAAATAGCAAACAGTAACACTAGAAACAGTTGCAAGCCAGTGAAAGTGTGAACTCTATTTGTTGCGCTTCTTAGCCTGCTTGCCCTGGCCCTTCTTAGGTGGTCCCTTTCCACGACGTTTCAGCATTTCAAGCTTGCTCAGTCGCTCTTGCTCTTGACGTGCCATCACAAGAGGATCATCTTTCATGATATCATGTGGGTACCATTGTGATACCTTTTCACCAATAAGCTTCTTGCGTAATACCTTGTGAGATGACCTCTGCCCGGTTGGGTTAAGCACATGACCAAATATCCTGGCCCTTGCCTCAGCTACCCCTTCAATGGCTGTAGCAGCTAGCACATTCTTCAGTCTGCCAAAGTTCATTTCTTGGTTCTGAAAGCAGCTCAATACTCGGATTCACTGCACAAAGAAGACGCAGTCTCAACAATGGTTCAGTGAGAATTCTAATGCAATCGCAAATACATCAGACTCCGTGTTCTTAGAAGCACAGCAAAGAGGCAAGGTCCCTAAGGTCTGAAGCTAAAATCAAGAAATGAAGCACACAACTAGCTGAAAATTAAAGAAATACTAAACATATACTACGAATTTAGTACTATAACAATCAAAATGCAAATAAAATAACTAATCTCATTATCTAATACTTTATAATAAAGCCGGATTTTAATCAACTCCTCAAAATAGAGATTCAATGAACCAACTAATGGTCGTTTGGATCGCTTAGGACATCATTGTTTGAAGCTCACACTTCTTTGACGCACTTGGCTTCATCTAAGAAGCACTAACCCCCTGCTACGAATCGATATCTTTAAAGCAATGAAGAGATGACTTTTACTAACACTGATCAGACTAACTAAACATAACAAGATACCATGAGTCAGAAGACGAATTCGTTGCTACCACATTCAAAGTTCATTACTTCTCAGGATCAACAAAAACCGGACTCCATCACTTGGAAAGGTCATTCAAATGGCCTCTTCTCTGTGAAATCTTGCTACAATACACTGTCACCTCAGAATAACAGTGGATCTTGGCCATGGAAGAAAATATGGCATAAAAATGCCCCTCTGAAGGTCTCGTGTTTCTCTTGGTTAGTGGGGCAAGGGACGCCTGCCTCACCAAAAACAACAACCTTCAGCAAAGAGGCTTTCAGATTTGTAGCAGATGTCCTCTCGGTGAAAACCATTATACAAAGAGATGCAAATAACCTATTTTCTCATTGCAAGATTACATATCATTCTGTGGAATTTATTTTTTGCTTTACTCGGCGTCTTCTGGACAATGCCAAACTCCATCAGAGAGCTCTTCACATGCTGGGACAGGGACAGACTCAACAAAAAGCATTACAAAATTTGGAATAAACTCTCCATGTTATTCGGTGGAATGTTTGGACAGAAAGGAACTGTAGAATCTTTGATGGCAACAAGAGAAACATTCTTAACCTCAAGTCCAGAGCTTTTTCATAACTAGTTTGTATGTGCATAATGTCTAATCTAGGATCTGCACAACTTGGAAATATGTTTTATTGCACTATCTTAGTGCTGTTTATTCTCTAATAAAATCTCTTACTACTTGTAAAAAAAAGTTCATTACTTTAACAACTTTCATGAGAACTTCTACCTCATCCTTAAAACCCCTGATCAACAAAGGTGAGTTTTTCCCTCTCCCTTTGTCTTTTGGTACAGCTTTATAAAATGCTTAGCATCCATTGAAATGGATCAATAATAATAATTTCCACGAGACCTTCTAGCTTCTCTTTCATAGTCAATAAGGGTGATGATGTCGTCAACCCTAACGGGTATGAACACCGCTGTCACCTTTGCCCAAGAATTTCTCCTACCTATTGCACCTTCACTACTGCACGTTTCACTTCACCTGTGAATCTACTTACTCTACATATACCCCAATTAAGAAAAGAGTGTAAAAAGTAAAAACCAATTAGCTAGTACAATTTTCCAGCTAACAACGATATTACAACATGATCATACTATACCTTAGGCAGAGTTTGAGAATAACTTGAAATGACAGCAATTTCAGTGAAATGTTGGCATTCTCAACAAGATGGTCTACAATCAAGTATACTACATGAAGTGCAATTGAAACTGAGTGTGGCCTAGTAATATGAAGGTGCATCTTTTTCTTGGTTCTATAAAATTGTAGGACAGAGATGGAGCCATCAACGCGCTATTAATGCACCTTTTTTACAACAAGAAAATAAGATATGATAAAATAGCACATGAGATGTCATAATCATTGGCGGACTTTGTCCTTGCTAAAAACAATCATGGGTGGACTGACAATATTTGTACTATGATATGAGTTAAATTAAAAAGACGTGTCTGTATAAACCGTACTTATTCTGAACAGTCTAAATATAAGAGTCGTCTCAGGTTATAATTAATAAACCATAGGATTTCCCCACCCCGTAAATTATAAACGTAGGATTAAAAGATGGTGTTCTTTAACCCAAACGGAAGGAGAAAAAAAAGATTGAAAAAGGACGATGAAGAAAAAACATGGCTCCCGCCCCTATGTTTAAATTATGAAGGGCTCACTATTATACTAGTAGTAAATTAGAAGAGAACGACCAGAATACGAGGTTCTTACCCTCATGTTTAGAGTACGAACAACTCAAACAACATTTCGGGCTCGTTGTATTAATTCGCAGCGACAAGTTTCATAACTTATACAGATTCTGTGTTATTCGTAAAAATTTATTAATACAAACAATTGCAAATGTCAATAAACAGTCCCAAGGGAAACATGAAAATTGAACTGAAACCAAAACAGCTTAAAAATGAAGACTTTAGAGTCTAAGTATTAGCTAACAATTTATTTTAATGCAGAGAATTGTAATGAAAAAAATATGAAGATTCAGAACACAAAAAAAGAACCACAGAGAGAAAACAAACGGAAAAAAGTTGGTACTGTCTGACCTAAATCATTTGCAGAAACAAATAATTAAAATGCTGGCAGCAATACAAGTTGAAAAATGACTATTTCTGATACCGTCCAAATTCAATTTTCCGTGCGAAAAAATGGAAATGGCAGGAAAAAGTAACTACACGACTTCAGAACTAATAAATTGCCAGTAGGTAGAATCAAATGCACCATAAACCCAAATCCATAACCACGCAGGCATACAATACCATGACACCAACAGCTAAATCCCACACGCGCGCGCGCGCACACACAGCAGAGACAGAGAGAGAGGTGGAAAGGAGCTCACCGGAGAAGCCGCCGACGGCGTTGGATGACGGGAGAGCGGCGACCGGTGTGCGCCCTGAGGGTTTCTTCTAGCGGGTAGCGATGGTTTTGACGTTTGAGGGTTTATTGATCTAGAGTTTTTTCCCAAATTGTGAGATTTTCGGTTGAAACTTTTTATTACTCCGTAATTTGTGTCAAAATTTCATAAATGAAATAAAAGAATAAAGAAAAGAAGAATATTGCAAAGAAACACGGAGGAATTCTATTGATTATGGGATTAATTACAAAGAAATATAGCCCCAGGGAAAAAGTGACTTAGTCATCCAGTAACAAACCCTAGAATCTCTCTAAAATATAGACATTAACATTAAATACAATTCTATTTATAACACCTCCTTAAATGTCTATTCAACAAATAATGTGCCTCATTAAAACCTTAACTAAAACAAATCCAGTGGAAAAAAATTCTAGTGAAGGAAAAAGAGCACGATGTTTAGACATACGCGTTTTGGTTGCCTCGTTAAAACCTTGCAAGGAAATCTCAGTGGGACAAAATCTTGTAAGGAAAAAAGAGTACAACGCGTCTTAACTCCCCCTGATGAGAGCATCAATCCACATCCTTTGAGCCTTCACATCCCAATCTTGTACACTAGCTTTTTGAAGGTTGACGTTGATAGAGATTTGGTGAACAAATCAGCCATATTATCACTTGAATGAATCTGCTGCACATTGATATCACCATTTTGTAACAACCCCACCGGTCGTTTTACTTTCTAGATTCCCGTCCCCCTAAATAAGACTTTTCATATGTGCTTTTATTGTTTTATGACTTACGGGGATGGTTAGTTCGGGTTTGGAAGGGTTCGGGTTGAAATCGGAACACTTAGTTCCTTAATATTGGCTAAAAAGGGCTAAGTTTGTCTTGAGTCAATAGTTTGAGTAAACGACCTCGGAACCGGGATTTGACGGTCCCAATAGGTTCTTATGATTATTTTGGACTTGGGCGTATGTTCAGATCGGGTTTTGGATGACCCAGGAGCGTTTTAGAGCTTAATATTGAAAGTTGGCATATTGAAGGTTTTAAAGTTCTTTAAATTTAGTTTGGAGCAGGTGTTGGTGTTATCGAGGTCAGTTTGCGATTCCTGTTACACCTCATGTTTCTGTACTAGGAAGTACGCCATAAATAAATTGATATAAGCACGGAAATGAGATATTACATTCCGCATTTCGTACGTTAAAGTTTCGTCATAAGTTAATCAACGTAGACTCGGGGATGAGGTTATCTTGAGGTTATACGCATTTATGCTACTTATAACAAGTGATAAGTAAGTGGCGTGAAGGATAAAGAGTAAACGAATCAAAGAAAATGAGTTTCGTTGAAGGTTATCGATTTGGGATAAAATAGGTCCGAGCCATAATACCCGATATTTATGGGCTAGTGCCATACAAGGTATACCATGACCACGATAGTAGGATATGTAAAGTGTATTAAAAGTGAGTAGTATTTTAAGTAATTTGAGATAATTCTTAATTATGTGGGTAATTGGTTAAATATTAAATTAGTGGGGAATTAATTAATTGATTAAGGATTTGGTGGGTGGTTAAATAAGGTCTTTGAATAATGACCAAAGAATCTAACGTGGCAGCAAATTTTTTCCAAATTATGACTCATATTATGAGATTTAAAGGTGGCACACTTGAAAAGGGTTAGGTGACACTAAGCTTGGAATGTGGGCCCACCTAAAGTTAAGAATAACAATCATAAGATCAAAATCAATTCCTAATCTCTTAAAAAAAGAGTTCAGCCAAACTTTCCTTGCATAAGTCACGTTAAACCATTCTAATATGCATCTTCATATTACATATCATATAAGCAACGCCCAAGACCTTCAACAACTCAAATTAACGTGAGATTTGGTAATTTTAAGGGAGTACGGTGTAATCTTTCTCAAGAGAATCGACTCAGGTATGTTAAGGCTATCCATTATTTCCTTTTGGCACGATTCATACGATACAAACGAAACGAGCATATACACAACTTCCATAAATGACTCTATTTATAGAAATATTAGAGATGCCTATATTCTTGATTCCCCATGTGTCTCATTATTCTATCATCTGTTCATGGATCTCAGAAAAATACGTAAGTTGAAAAAAGTTTACTTCATGATATAAATCAAAGGCATAATGGTCTTATGACACTCCGAAAGATTTTACTGACGTACTTCTCATGCATTGCATTCATTTATACATGTACATTGACCCTTGACCAGATGGCGTTATATACGCATATATATGTATATTATATTTATATGGGATATGGAAAAAGGTTACGGCGTTATATACGCACCACCGCTTGATCAGCTAGTATACGTTGTGATTTTGCCCACAGTGGCCGAGATGATATGATGGGATGCCCTCAGAGGCTTGATGATGTTATGAACACATGTACCTATGCACAACATGACATTCATATGCATATGCATGACACTATAAGTATTTCATGATTTACAGAGTTATCCAGACTTACATGTTGAGTCATTTACTCTATATTTCTTCCATGTCTTTTATGTACTTATTTATGTGCCTTACATACTCGGTACATTATTCGTACTGACGTCCTTTTTTCCTGGGGACGCTGCGTTTCATGCCCGCAGGTCCCGATAAACAGGTCGAGAGTCCTCCAAGTAGGCTATCAGCTCAGCAAAAGATGTTGGTGCGCTCCATTTGCTCCGGAGTTTCTTGTCTGGTCAGTATGATTTAGACACGTATTGATTGGTATGGCGGGGCCCTGTCCCGACCTTTATGTTAAGTATGTACTCTTAGAGGCTTGTAGACAGATGTCATGTATACGAATGCTTGTATGGCCTTGCCGGCCTATGTTTTGAGTTTACAAATGATCATATTGGCCTTATAGGCCCGTATATCACATGTATAAGTTTTTATATCAGGTTGGGTCGTCCTATATTGAGTATTCCCCTATGTTATTCTTGTTAGCCCATGACGACCCGTTTGGCCCATTTGCCAATGAAAGTACAATAGGAAAGATATGTTATGTTGGTACTCGGTCGAGTAAGGTATCGGGTGCCCGTCGCGGCCCATCGGTTTGGGCCGTGACAATTTCGAGCTAGAGAATAGTTTCGTATGGTGATTTAAGACTTGCACACAAAATTTGGTGTCATTCCGAGTAGTTTAAGTGTCATTTGGCGCGTTCGGAGTAAGTTGGAAGAACTTGAAGTTCATAAGTTGATTCTATTGGTTTTGGGTTGTGATTCTTAGTTTTAATGTTGTTATCTGCATTCCGAGGGCGCGAGCGAGTCTGTTTTATGTTTTCGAACTTGTTGGTATGTTTGGGCGAGGACCCGGGGGCCTCAGGTGCTAATCGGACGATACACTGATCAACTTTGGACTTGGAGGAAAAGGTTGAAGCAGCAGAGCTTCTGGTGCAATCGCACCTACGAGGAGCTAGTCGCAGGTGCGAGCGTATGGATGCAGAAGAGGTTTTCGGCGAGTTGGTTGTGGCCCGCAAAAGAGGAGGGATTTCCGCATAAGCGGCCTCGCTTCTGCAAGGGAAGGGCCGCAGGTGAGAAGAGGGCCGGCCAGGCCTGGGTCGCAGATGCAAGAGGCGAGCCGCAGAAGCGGGCTCGCAGGTGCGGTGTCCTTTCTGCAGGTGCGCCCAGTGCTGGGCTTGGTGCATTCCGCAGAAGCGGACCTTTGTCCGCAGAAGCGGTGTCGTAGGTGCGACCCAAGGTCCGCAGAAGCGGAATCGCTGGAGGCAGTGAGGTCTTTTAATGTTGGGACTTAGGCCATTTTGGTTCACTTCTTATCCGATTTTTGGAGCTTCTTAGAGAGGGGTTATCACCTAGCTATTGAAGGTAAGTAATTTCTATCCAATGTAAGTTGAATACATAGATTATGGGTAGATTTTAACATGAAAACTTGTGAAATTTTTGGGATTAGTTGAAAAATCTAAGTTTTGACAAAAATAAGATTTAATCACGAAAATAATTATGGAATTGGGTGAAAATTATATATTTGAGTTCGTGAAGTTATGGGTAATGTTTATCTTCAAAAATTTACGGAATCCGAGCACATGGGCTTGGGGGTGAATTTTAGGAATCTTCCAATTTGTGTTGGGTAATTACTCTAATAGTTAAATTATGAAATTTCGAACATGTATTGATTAATTTATATAACATTTGGCTAGTTTTGGATTGTTCGGCACCGAGTTGAGGCTTTAGAACATTTGTGGACCGAAAAGTGAGCTTTGAGACGAGGTACGTCTCTTGCCTAACCTTGTAAGAAGGAAATTACCCCATAGGTTATTTAAATTACTAATTGCTTCTAATTGCGGAGGCTACGTATGCACGAGATGACGAGAATCCGTGCGTAGCTACTAATTATGCTTATGTCCGGGTAGTTTAGTACCCAAATCATGAAATGCTTGTAATGTTTGCACCCTACTTGTTAATTAAGGTGCCTAAATTATATTGGAATTTGATAAAGGGATTGTAAAAGACAGAATTTCACGTACTTGAGTTTTGGCGGGTTACTTGACCGTTAATAGAAATTGTGCTCTTTGTGTATTAGCCTTGTAATAACTTTTAAATCAGATGTTCATAAAGTTTCCTCTCTTCTTGTGGAACGGGCCAAATGCTTCGGTAATAGAATAGATGTATCTATGGTTCGTGTCGGTCGACCCTCGGCTATGTACACATTATTTTGGATCGGGTCGTACGACCTCGGCATAAATCGTGCGTGATAATGTTTGGAGTCCGAACACACTTGATATTACTTCAATGACTTAAGAGGTTATAATTTATTTAATGGCCTGAAATTATTGAAGTAGTTATTATGTTATTATTATTGTTGTTATTCATGTACCCTATGCCTATTAGAATTTCTGTATTTTATTACTACTGGCTCGTAGTAAGTGTCGAAGTCGACCCCTCGTCACTACTTCTTCGAGGTTAGACTGGATACTTACTAGATACATGTTATTTATGTACTCACTCTACACTTCTTCACTAATCGTGCAGGATCTGAGGCATGTGCATCTGGCAGTCATACCAGTGCGTACCACCGATACCCCGAGGCCTAGTGGTGAGCTGCTTCATGAGCCGTTCTGCAACGCCCAGAGTCTCTCTTTTGCATTTAGTTTTTGTCTACTTTATTTCAGACAGTAGTTAGAGTTTTGTATATTCTACTAGTTGCTCATACACTTGTGACACCAGGTCTTGGAATACAAACTAGCAGACTTTATGGTTTTGGAGCATTTATTTCACCGCGTTTGCTCACTCCTTAGCCTTCATTTTACTTTATTATATCTTCTACTCCTTATTTTATTAATAAATGAAATTCAACTACTTGAAAATTAAAAAGAAATTGCATGATTAATTCACCATTGGCTTGCCTAGCGGTAACGGTGGGCGCCAAACGACCTATAAGAGGAATTGGGTCGTGACAACATGGTATCAGAGCACTAGGTTCACGTAGGTATCATAAGTTATGAACGGGCCTAATAGAGTCTTGTAGATTGGTACGGAGACGTCCGTGCTTATCATCGAGAGGCTATAGGGTGTTAGGAAACTACTCTTTCTTCATCTCCTATCGTGCAGTTGATGTTATGCTAAGTATCTTTCTCTTACTCTCTCACAGATGGTGAGAACGCGCACGGCAGATGTACCCGATCGTGGAGGAGCTGCTCCCCCTATTTCTAGGGGCTAAGGCTAAGGTAGAGGGAGGGCTCCAGCCCGTGGTAGAGGATGAGGGCATCCCAGAGTTGCTCCGGTTATGCCACCAATAGATCCAGTAGAGGATCCTATTATTGAGGAGCAGGGCGAGGTGCCTGCAGCGGAGCCAACCTCAGCGGATTTCATGTCCGCGCCAGGATTTCAGAAGGTCATGGGTCTATGTTGTAATTCATGGATACTATGACTCATGCTGGTTTATTTCTAGCGGACCCAGCCACATCTCAAGCGGGAGGGGGAGCACAGACCCCTACCGCCCAGGCTCCAAGGAATGTTGTTTCCGTATACTATACCCCGGGTGCACTACCCGTGGACAGAGCCCATCCAGTTGCAGCAGCTATAGTTGAGCCTAGACCAGCTGCGGCCGGCGAGCCACAGAAGCTCTTGGATAGATGGACCAGGCTACATCCTCCTGTATTTGGAGGTGAGCGACATGAGTACCCACAGGACTTTATTGATCGGTGCAGGGACATACTGCACAACATGAGGGTATTGGAGTCCCATGGGGTGGACTTTACCACCTTTCAATTGGAGGGCACCGTAGATGGTGGTAGTCATATCTTCTTGGCAGACCAGCATGTTCTCCTCCCTTGACTTGAGACCAGTTCACACGTATCTTTCTGGATAGGAATATTCCACTCTCTCAAAGGGAAGAGTTGCGGTTTCAGTTCGAGCAGCTATAGTAGGGTCAGATGTCAGTGACCGACTATGAGGAGAGATTCTCTGAGTTGTCTCACCATGCACTTATGATACTTCCCACCGACGCATGGAGAGTGCAGAGGTTTGTTGCAGGGTTGCAATATGGTATTCCGGCCACTATGGCCCCAGAGGTTGAGATAGGGACTTCTTACGAGCTAGTCGCGGAGATAGCTTGGAGAATAGAGGGTGTTCGTCAGTGGAGCCGAGAGCAGATGCCGTGGGACAAACGATTTCGATATTCTGGAGGGTTCAATGGTGCTCCTTCTGGGGGAAGACGTCAGTATGTGAGAGGTTAGTCTAGCAGGCCCACATATCCAGCACCGCCGCCTTCTCGGGGTGCTCCAGTGCAGCCCTATTTCAGTGCCATTCCCGAGAGCTCCTACCGTCTACTAGCTTTTTAGGGTTCTCTAGTGGGTATTCAGGCCATTAGGGTCGGACTTCAGGTCAGCAGTCCGTAGTTCTGAAAGGTTGTTTCGAGTGCGGGGACCTTGGTCACGTGAGAAGGTTCTTCCCCAGGCTTCGGGGCAAGACAGTACAGCAGGGTTCTCAGCCTATGATTATAGCACCAGCTGCCGCACCAGTCGTCCGACCGCCTAGAGGCAGAGAGCAGGTGGGTAGGGGCCGTCCTAGAGGTGGAGGTCCATCAAGTGGAGGCCAGTCAGTTGGTGCCCCAGCTAGGTTCTATGCTTTCCCAGCCATACTAGACGCAATTGCCTCAGATACCGTGATCATAGGTATTATTTCTATCTGTGGTAGGGATGCTTCGGTACTATTTGATCCAGGGTCTACATATTCATATGTGTCATCTCTGTTTGCTCATTCCTGGGTGTTCCTCGCGAGTCCTTAGGTACTCTTGTATATGTGTCCACTCCAGTGGGCGATTCTGTTATTATGGATCGGATCTATTGGTCCTGTATCGTGACTTTCTGTGGTTACGAGACTAGAGCGGATCTTTTGTTGCTTGATATGGCCGACTTTGAGGTCATCCTGGGCATGGATTGGTTATCTCCATATCACGTCATCCTTGATTGCCATGCCAAGACTGTTACCTTGGCGATACCAGAGTTGCCTAGATTGGAGTGGAAGGGTTCATCTGTCTGTGCACCTAGTTGGATTATCTCTTTTATGAAGGCTCGACACATGGTCGATGAGGGTTATTTGGATTATCTAGCATATGTTCGGGATACAACTATAGAGACTATAGGGATTGATTCAGTGCCCGTGGTCGAGGAGTTCTCCAATGTGTTTCCTTCTCATCTGTCAGGCATGCCACCAGATCGTGATATCGATTTCTGTATTGATTTGGCTCCAGGTACCTAGCCTATCTCTATTCCACCATACTGTATAGCTCCGAAAGAGTTGAAGGAGTTGAAGGAACAGATTGAGGAGTTGCTAACAAAGGGGTTCATCAAACCGAGTGTGTCGCCTTGGGGTGAACGGGTGTTGTTCGTAAAGAAGAAAGATGGGACTATGCGGATGTGCATTGATTACCACCAGTTGAACAAAGTTATCATTAAGAACAAGTACCCATAGCCGTGTATTGATGATTTGTTTGACCAATTGCAGGGTTCTAGGGTGTTCTCTAAGATAGACTTGAGATTGGGGTACCATCAGTTGAAGATTTGTGATTCGGATGTTCCGAAAACGGCTTTCCAGACTAGATATGGCCATTATGATTTTCTAGTGATGTCCTTCAGTTGACTAACACCCCGGCGGTTTTTATGGATTTGATGAACAGGGTGTTCAAGCCATATATTGATTCACTTGTCATTGTCTTCATTGATGACATTTTGATCTACTCGCACACCATGGAGAAGCACGAGCAGCATTTGAGAGTGGTGCTTCAGACCTTGCGGGAACAGAAGCTATATGCTAAGTTCTCCAAGTGTGAGTTCTGGTTAGATTCTGTGGCATTCTTGGGGCATGTTGTATCACGCAAGCGTATTAAGGTAGATCATAGGAAGATCGAGGCAGTTCAGAGTTGACCTTGTCCTACCACAGCGACTGAGATTAGGAGTTTCTTGGGGTTAGCAGGTTATTATTGCCAATTTGTGGAGGGTTTTTCATCTATTGTAACACCTTTCACTAGATTGACCTAGAAGGGTGCTTCGTTCCGGTGGTCCAGTGACTGTGAGGCGAGCTTTTAGAAGCTCAAGATAGCTTTGACTACGACACCAGTTCTAGTGTTGCCTTCCGGTTCAGGGATGTATATGGTGTATTATGACGCTTCACGCGTTGGCCTAGGTTGTGTATTGATGCAGGAGGGGCGAGTCATTGCATATGTTTCACATCGCTGAAGCCCCACGAGAAGAATTACCCCGTGCATGATTTGGAGTTGGCCGCGATAATTCGTGCTCTTAAGATCTGAAGGCATTATCTTTATGGGGTGTCCTGTGAGGTTTACACCGATAATCGTAGCTTGCAACATTTGTTCAAGTAGAGGGATCTCAATTTGAGGCAGGGCAGGTGGCTTGAGTTACTAAATGATTATGATATCACCATCCTTTATCATCTAGGCAAGGCGAATGTGGTTGCGGATGCCTTGAGCAGAAAGGCGGAGAGTATGGGTAGTTTGGCATTCAATAGAGCAGAGGAGAGGCCATTAGCTTTTGACATTCAGTCCTTAGCTAACACTTGTGAGGTTGGATATTTTAGAGCCCAGCCGAGTTCTTGCATGCATGCGTCGTTATCCGAGCAGATCAAGGCTCGTTAGTTTGGTGATCCGTACTTATTGGTTCTCAGAGAGACAGTACTACAAGGTGGCGCCAAGGAGGTTATTATCGTTGAGGATGGTGTTCTGCCACTCCAGGGTCGTTTATGTGTTCCCAATGTTGACGTATTGAGGAAAAGGATGCTAGAGGAGGCACACAGTTATCGGTATTCTATTCATCCAGGTGCTACAAAGATGCATCGCGACTTAAGGCAGAATTATTGGTGGCAGCGGATGAAGAAGGACATAGTTGAGTATGTAGCGAGGTGCCTAAAATGCCAGCAGGTTAAGTATGAGCATCAGAGACCAGGTGGCCTACTCCAGCAGATGACTATACCTGAGTGGAAATGGAAGCGCATCACTATGGACTTGGTAGTTGGGTTGCCGCGGACCTTGAGGAAGTTTGATGCAGTTTGGGTCATTGTCGGCAGGTTGACCAAGTCGTCACACTTCATTCTAGCGGTGACTACTTATTCTTCAGAGAGGTTGGCCCAGATTTATATTCAGGAGATTGTTCGGTTGCATGGTGTGCCTGTTTCCATCATCTCAAATAGAGGCCTTTAGTTCACTTCACATTTCTGGAGGGCAGTACAGAGTGAGTTGGGGACCCAGGTAGAGCTTAGCACAACCTTTCACCCGCAGACCGACGGGCAGTAGGAGCGGACGGTTAAGATCTTGGAGGATATGCTCAGAGCATGTGTGATTGACTTCGGAGGGCAGTGGGATCAATTCTTTCCTTTGATCGAGTTTTCTTACAACAACAGTTATCAATCCAGCATCGAGATGGCTCCATTTGAGGATTTATATGGTCGGCGATGTCGTTCGCCCCTCGGATGGTTTGAGCCCGGCGAGGCTAAGTTATATGGTACTGATTTGATTAAGGATGCCTTGGAAAAGGTAAAGTTGATTCAGGAGCGACTTCTCACAACACATTCCAGACAGAAGAGTTGCGCAGATCAGAAGGCGAGTGATTTTATCATTTATGGTGGGCGAGAAGGTTCTCTTGAAAGTCTCACTGATGAAGGGAATCATGAGGATCGGGAAGAAGGGAAAGTTGAGCCCGAGTTCTATAGGTCCATTAAGGTGTTGAGACGAGTTGGGGAGGTTGCTTATGAGCTTGCTTTGCCTCCCAGTCTATCGGGAGTTCATCCGGTTTTCGACGTGTCTATGCTTTGGAGGTATTATACCGACAGGTCGCATGTGTTATACTACAGCACGTTCAGTTAGATGAGAGCCCGGGTTATGAGGAGGAGCTAGTTGCCATTATTGATAGGTAGGTTCTCCAGTTGAGGTCTAAGAAGATTTCTGTGGTAAAAGTTCAATGGAGGGGTCTACTAGTCGAGGTGGCGACTTGGGAGACCAAGGAGGACATGCGGAGCAAATATCCACACTTATTTGGCACTCCAGGTACGGTTCTAGAACCGTTCGAGGACGAACATTTGTTTAAGAAGTGGAGAATGTAACGAACTGACCGGGCATTTTGCTTTCTAGATCCCCGTGCCCCTAAATCAGACTCCCCATATGTGCTTTAATTGTTTTATAACTTGCAGGTATGGTTAGTTTAGGTTTAGAAGGGCTCGGGTTAAAATCGGAACACTTAGTTCCTTAATATTGGCTAAAAAGGGCTAAGTTTGACTTGAGTCAACATTTTAAGTAAATGACCTCGGAACCGGGATTTGACGGTACCAATAGGTTCGTATTATGATTTTGGACTTGGGCGCATGATCGGATCGGGTTTTGGATATTTGGGAGCATTTCCACGGTTAATATTGAAAGTTTGCACACTGAAGGTTTTAAAGTTCTTTAAATTTGGTTTGGAGTATTTTTTGGTGTTATCGAGGTCCATTTGGGATTTCGAGCCAGGGAATAGTTTCGTATGGTGACTTAGGACTTCCGTGCAAAATTTGATGTCATTCAGAGTAGTTTAAGTGTGATTCGGCGCGTTCGGAGTAAGTTGGAAGAACTTGAAGTTCATAAGTTGATTCTATTGGTTTTGGGTTGCGATTCTTAGTTTTAATGTTGTTACCTGCGTTCCTAAGGAGAGAACGAGTCCGTTTTAGGTTTTCAAACTTGTTGGTATGTTTGGGCGAGGCCCCGGGGTCTCGGGGACCTCGGGTGCTAATCGAACAAGCGCCGATCAAGTTTGGACTTGGAGGAAAAGGCTGAAGCAACAGAGTTTCTGGTGCAATCGCACCTGCGAGGAGCTAGCCGTAGGTGCGAGTGTGTGGCCGCATAAATGGTTTTGGGTGAGTTGGTTGTGGCCCGCAGAAGCGGCCTCACTTCTGCGAGGGAAGGGCCACAGGTGCAAACAGGCCGGCCAGGCCTGGGTCGCAAATGCGAGAGGTGAGCCGCAGAAGCGGGCTCGCAAGTGAGGTGTCCTTTTCGCAAGTGCGTCCAATGCTGGGCTTGGTGCGTTCCGCAGAAGCGGAATCACTAGAGGCAATGAGGTCTTTTGATGTCGGGACTTAGGCCATTTTTGTTCATTTATTTCACTTCTTGGGCGATTTTTGGAGCTTCTTAGAGAGGGGTTTTGATGCTAGGCTAGAAACCCGTGTTTTAGCCATAGTATTGATTTACTGCATTTTACGTGTGTTTAGGATTAAATGACAGTGAATTACTTAGTACGTGTTTTACTCCTTGCAGACAGTGATTCCGAGTTCAAGAGTTAATTTGGAGCTAAATCAATCAATTTGGAGCTTTGAAGTCTGAGTAAAAGCCCAATAAATTAAGCCGGGATCGTATTCGGAGGTCGTGTACCAAGTCTGAATATCAAAAAAGGATGAAACAATTTCACTCTGAGAAATTAACACTACCTCCAGAGTGAAATTCTTTCATCCTCTTTTGACATCCAGACTTGGTACACAACCTCCAAACACGATCCCCGCTTAATTTATTGGGCTTTTACTCAGACTTCAAAGCTCCAAATTGATCGATTTAGCTCCAAATTAACTTTTGAACTCAGAATCACTTCTTGTAAGGCATAAAACACGTACTAAGTGTAATTCACTGTCATTTAAGCCCAAACACACGTAAAATGCAGTAATTAGAGTGCAATACTACGGCTAAAACATGGTTTTCTAGCCTAGCATCAGGTTCTCACCTAGCTATTGAAGGTAAGTAATTTCTATCCAATGTAAGTTGAATACATAGATTATGGGTAGATTTTAACATGAAGATTTTGAGATTTGTTGAAAAACCTAAGTTTTGATAAAAATGAGATTTAACCATGAAAATGATTATGGAATTGGGTGAAAAATATGTATTTGAGTTCGTGAGGTTATGGGTAACATTTATCTTCAAAAAAATTTGAAATTCGGGCAGGTGGGCCCGGAGATGAATTTTAGGAATCTTCCAATTTGGGTTGGGTAATTACTCTAATATTTAAATTATGAACTTTCGAACATGTATTAATTAATTTATATAACATTTGACTAGTTTCGGATTGTTCGGCACCGGGTTGAGGCTCTAGAACAAATTTGTAGACCGGAAAGGGAGCTTTGAGACGAGGTAAGTCTCTTGCCTAACCTTGTAAGAGGGAAATTGTCCCATAGGTGATTTAAATTACCAATTTCTTCTAATTGTGGGGGCTATGTATGCACGAGGTGATGAGAGTCCGTGCATAGCTACTAATTATGCTTATGTCCGGGTAGTTTAGGACCCAAATCATGAAATACTTGTAATGTTTGCACCCAACTTGTTAATTAAGGTGCCTAAATTATATTGAAATTTGATAAAGGGATTGTAAAAGACCGAATTTCACGTACTTGAGTTTTGGCGGGTTACTTGACCGTTAATAGAAATTTTTCTCTTTGTGTATTAGCCTTGTAATAACTTTTAAATCAAATGTTCATAGAGTATCCTCTCTTCTTCTGGAGCGGGACGAATGCCTCGGCAGTAGAATAGATGCATCTTGGTTCGTGCCGCTCGACCTTCGGCAATGTACACATTATTCTGTATCGGGCCGTACGAAATCGGCATAAATCGTGCGTGATAATGTTTGGAGCCCGAACACACTTGATATTACTTTAATGACTTAAGAGGTTATAATTTATTTAATGGCCTGAAATTGTTGAAGTAGTTATTATGTTATTATTATTGTTGTTATTCATGTACCCATGCCTATTAGAATTTTTGTAGTTTATTATTATTGGCCCGTAGTAAGTGTCGAAGTCGACCCTTCATCACTACTTCTTCGAACATAGACTGGATACTTACTGGGTACATGTTGTTTATGTACTCACACACTTCTACACTAATCGTGCAGGATCTGAGGCAGGTGCATCTGGCAGTCATACCGGCGTGTACCACCTATACCCCGATGCCTAGTGGTGAGCTGCTTCCTGAGCCGTTCTGCAGCGCCTAGAGTCTCTCTTTTGCATTTAGTTTCTGTCTACTTTATTTCAAACAATAGTTAGAGTTTTGTATATTCTACTAGTTGCTCACACACTTGTAACACCAGGTCTTGGAACACAAACTAGTAGACTTTTTAGTTTTGGAGCATTAATTTCACTGTATTTGCTCACTCATTAGCCTTTGTTTTACTTTAATAAGATCTTCTACTCCTTATTTTCTTAATAAATGGAATTCAACTACTTGTAAAAAATTTTAAAAGAGAAATTGCATGATTAATTCACCGTTGGCTTGCCTAGTGGCAACGTTGGGCGTCATCACGGCCAGCGGGAGGAATTGGGTCGTGACATATTCTTTTGAAGATCATGTGTGAAAAATAACTTTGGTGAAATGTGCTTTGTCCTATCTCCTTTTATGAATCCTCCATTCAATTGGGCTATGCATGCTACATTGTCTTCATACAAAATTGTGGGTAGTTTGTCACACTTCACAACACATTTGTCTCGAATAAGATGTATTATATACCTCAACCATACGCATTCTCAACTTGCTTCATGAATAGCAATTATCTCAGCATGATTAGATGAAGTAGTGATGATTGATTGCTTAGTCGATCACCAAGATATAACAATGCATCCACATGTAAACACATAGTCTGTTTGAGATCGAGCCTGTGTGGGTCAGTTAAATACCCAGCATCGGCATAACCAACAAGATTGGTACTGTAATCTTTGCCATAAAATAAACCCATATCAATAGTCCTTTTTAGATACCGCAATATGCGTTTGATTCCATTCCAATGTCTCATTATAAGAGCAGAGTTATATCTTGCTAAGACATTAACTAAAAAAAGTTATGACATTCCTTGTTGTATTAGCAAGATACATTAATGCACCATTGCACTAAGATATGGTACTTTAGGACCAAGAATCTCTCCATTATTTTCTTCAGGTCGGAACGAATCTTTATTCACATCAAGTGATCGAACAACCATCAGAGTACTTAATGGATGTGCTCCATCCATGTAAAACCATTTCACTACCTTTTCTATGTAGGCAGATTGATGAACAAAAATCCCGTTTGCCAAATGTTCAATTTGTAAACCGAGACATAATTTTGTCTTTCCGAGATCTTTCATCTCGAATTCCTTCTTTAAATAATCAATTGCCTTTTGGAGTTCTAAAGGAGTTCCAATAAGGTTTATGTCATCAACATATATGACAAGTACAACAAATTCCGATGTTGTTTTCTTTATAAAAATACATGGACAAATGGCATCATTTATATAACATTCCTTTAATAAATACTCACTAAGACGGTTATACCATATTTTTCCTAATTGCTATAGACCATACAAAGATCTTTGTAATTTGATTGAAAATATTTTCCAGGAGTTCGAATTATATGCGTCGGTCATTTTAAATCCTTCGGGAATTTTTATGTATATCTCATTATCAAGTGATCCATAAAGGTTGGCTGTAACCACATCTACTAAATGCATGTCAAGTTTTTCATGGATAGCAAAACTATTGAGATAACAGAATGTAATTGCATCCATAACAGGGAGAATATGTCTCTTCATAATCGACTCCGGGACTTTGTGAAAATCCTTGTGCAACAAGGCGTGCCTTATATCTTTGTACCTCATTTTTCTCATTCCTTTTGCGTACAAAGACCCATTTATAGCCAACAGGCATAACACCATTAGGTGAGTAACGACCCGACTGGTCGTTTTGAGCATTTGCACTTCGCTCAGTAGTTTGAGGGCGCGAGTATATCCGCATGATGTATTATGACTTGTGGGAATCGTCGGTTTTGGTTTTCAAGTTATTCGGAATCGATTTGGAAGAATGAATTTCAGGATTTAAGCGTTAAGATTGAAGAGTTGACCAAGTTTGAATTTGAAGCATTTGACCTTGAATTGGAGTTTTGATGGTTCCGATAGGCCCGGATATTGATTTTAGACTTGGGCGTATGACCGAAATTTCAATTGGATGTTTCTAAAGGGTTTCGATATCATTTGGCAAAAGTTAGAAATTTGAAGTTTTAGAAAGGTCATACATTTGTTCGGGAGTTGACTTTGAGGATATCGGATTCGGATTCTGGTTCCGGGAATTGAAATAGCTTCGATATGTCATTTGGGACTTGTGTGCAAAATTTGAGTTCATTCTGGATTGATTTGATATATTTCGGCGCGAGTTTTGGCAGTTGAAAGTTCAAATCTCATTGATTTTGATTTGAGGTATGATTCGTCGTTTTAAGGTTGTTATGCGTGATTTGAGGCCTCGAGTAGATCCGTTTTATCATATGGAACTTGCCTGCAAAATTTGATGGCAATTGGAGTTGATCTGATATGGTCCGAACGTGTGGTTGTGATTCTAGGGGTTTTCGAAGTTCATAGGGATTTCCATGCGTTTTAGCATCCGATTCATGATTCTAGAGGTTATTTTGATGTTGTGATCGCGTGAGCGAGTTCGTGTTATGTTGTTGGACTGGTGTGGGTGTTTGGTTTGGAGCCTCGGAGGCTTGAGTGAGTTTCGGATTGGTTTCGGAATGATTTTATATGATTTTTGAGTGCCGGTACTGGTTTCATCGCATTTGTGATTTTTTTGTCGCAATTGCGAAGTGGCCATCGCATTTGCGAAACTGGGCTGCTGGAGAAAATTCGCATTTGCAAAGAAATCCCTCGCATTTGCGAAGTGTGGTTGTTCGCTAATGCGAGGATCCCTGCCGTTTTTGCGAGATAATTTTCTTCGCATTTACGAAGAATTGGGTCGCAAATGCGACCTTAGCAGGAAGACATCTGGTTCACTTTTGCGACGAATTGTTCACTTTTGCGGGGTTCGCATTTGCGAACCCCATGTCGCAAATACGACATCTGCAGTCTACATATAGCTGGGTAATTCCGAGACTTAGCTTCATTTACTTATATTTTGGACCCTAGCCTCGATGGGAGGCAATTTTTGTGGAGGGATTTTCATACCAAAACATTAGGTAAGTACCTCTAATCAATTTTCAGTTATATTTTATGATTATACATTAGATTTAACATCAAACTCATGAGAATCTAGGGAGAAATTTGTGGATTTTGTCAAAGTTTTGAAAAATGAGAATTTGGAATTTGAGAGTCGAATTGGACTCAAATTTGGAAGCAAAACACGTATATGAACTTGTGGGGATACGGGTAGTCAAGACCTACCCTTGGTCCACGTTTAGACGGGGCGGGGCCGGGGTTGACTTTTTGGAAATTGTATAAAGGTCATAGCTTTATTAACTGAAATTGTTTTCTCTTGCATTGTGTGATGTATTTAAGTCATCTTTGGCTAGATTGAGCCGAGTGGAGGTGAATTTGTAAAGGAAGAAGCTAAATTGAGTATTTAGTTGGCCGAATTGAGGTAAGTGTCTTGCCTAACTTTGTTGAGGGAATTTTTCCTACTATTTGACATTATTGCTGCATGCGGGGGTGATACATATATGAGGTGACGAACATATATGCATGTGTCAGGGTTAATCATGCTTGGGGGTAAATTATGCTATAAATTATGCCTTGTAGAAATACGTGACCTTTTTGCTTCATGTCTTACTTGACTTCTGGATACTAAGAATATGGAATTAAATGTTAGAAACCAAGGTTAAGTTTACTATAACTTGACTAAAATTTGACGGAATGTTGAGAAACATTGATGAGTCTAATTCGATCATCATTATACTTAATCACTAATTTCTACGACCGTTATTCTTGAGATATTAGATTCTATACTTGAGTTGTAGATTATTTTGAGAATTTTTGAAATACTTGAATAATAAGGTTCTTGAGGGTTATTGAATTATTGACGGCTTGAAGGTTGTGATTGAGATTCATTTGGAACATTCATTTAACCACTCTCCTTGATGTTATTTATGCTTCCAACCTTGCTTGTCATTGATATACATGTGCTTGGTGAGGAAGAGTCTAAAACGGAAGGGTGGGTCCGTGCCATTGTATATATATTATCATGTGAGGGAGAGTGTAAAGCACGAAGGGTGATGCAATGCCATTTCATTTAAATGTAAAGCACGAAGGGTGATGTCGTGCCATGACATGTGAGTGTAAAACACGAAGGGTGATGACATGGCATTTTATTTGAGAGTAAAAGCACGAAGGGTGATGCCGTGCCATTTTATTTATGTTATCATGCTATTATATTATCACGAGTTCATGGCACGATGGGTGTTTCCGTGCAGGCGAGGACGATATTTTTATATGACATGACAGGAAGTCTTTTGGTTCGCTTTTGCGACGAATTGTTCGCTTTTGCGCGGGTTGATCAATACGTATTAGCTGAGTATTGAAGATCAGAGTAAGGTGAGTGGTTATTGAGAGGGTTCTGATGAGTTCTAGGTCTTATGTAGCGTTTAAGGACTTCTGAATTTATGTACGGGTAAGGTTGAGATCGGTAGCGAATGGTGATCGGATCTGCGGTATTTCCTTGTCAAGAAAGATTTTGCATAACAATGTTGGAGAGATACAAGAAATGGCTTTGGGTTCCCAGGAGGTTCCTTCAGGGCGATCATATCGGATTGAGTTACTTCTGGGTTGGCAATCTGGGTAATTAGGTTGTGTTAGAGGCAATCAGTCCTGATGACGCAATCACGTGTTAATGAGTTCCTAAGAATTTATCATGGTTATAACCATGGCTGAAGTGGGTGGTTGCTACAGGTATAGAAGCTATATTGCGTGTGGTGATGTCCTCCTATATTGAGTTAAATGCAAGGTTCGCGGTTGATGAGATGTTCAATTTGCTCATGGTGTAGAGTTGATTATGGAATTTTCGTAGTGTCGCGAGTTAGCATGTTAGAGACAATGCACCGTGTGGGGTTGAAAGGTTGCATGTACAAGGTTGCAGTTTAGTTTTGGAGGGAAGGATACGAGTTCTTGATGATATGGACGATTTCGGGTGTTTAAGATTATGCTAGCATTATTTGTTTTCACCGGAGGAGGGTTCGCCTGTTGGCACGTGCATTGTGTTTTGACTTGTGGGTATTTTTCTGTAAGATGATGGAGTATGAATGATGTATCAACCATTTGAGTAGCGGTGTTGAGATCAGATATGGAAATTCTGGTATACATGAAGTTCAGGGACCGGATGTTCTCGTTGGCAGACTATTCCTTGATTAAGAATTGTGAAAGAATGTTAAGGATTGGGAGATTGATGGTATGTGTTATGGAAAGGTTGCTACGGGCTTTTGGAAGGTTATTTACCTGTTCGGGAATGATCGGAATTTGGTTTGGGGATTATTTGTGAGCCCAATGAGAATGTGTATTCTGTATCCGATTGGATTTGCTTGCTCCTGCACAATTGTTGCCGCAGATATATCATTAGGCGGAATAGATGTTATTCGAACCTTGGTCTAAGTTATGTGTTTCTCTCTTATGTTATGACGGGTTGTGAGGGTTACATGATTCTTCGCACGTGTCGCGCCCCCTTTTTTCCTCCTCGCGAAGAAAGTCCGGGTTTCGTCATTCATGGGGGATCAACTCGTTTCCTTTTGGGAATTGGGTATTTTGAAGAGTCGTCACCTAACGGATTATGGTACGTTAGGGCACCTAAAGTAATTAACTCATGTAACTAGTTGCATTGCCAGATATTAGGGTAATGGCTCGAAATAACCTTGAGGGGAAGGTGTTAGGCACCCCTCGCGGTCCACAACGGTGGGTCTCGGCCGAACTTACACTATACGAATCAGTCGAATAACAAGTAAGCAGGTATTTGCGAATAAAGTAGCTTTCCCCGTTTAAATGCATATATGATCAAAGAAGTTCAAATAATAAAGGGTAAAGAGATTTGGACAACTTGTGCATGTATAAGCAAAGAAAGGAAATTTAGAGAATTTAAACATATACGGGAATTGGGAAAGGGAAGTCCTAAGTTGATTAGCCTACAGGATCATACCCATGCAATGCCCGGTAATCACTCCTCAATGAGGGGCTACACGTGACATTAGCGTGCAGTCATCATATCCTTTACTACCCATTACCCCCCCCCCCCAATAGTTATGAGCGAGTTTAATTAGCAACCTCTAAGCGTGCTGCCACCCGTCCCTTCCTGATTGTCCCGGAGGAACTCAGGACCTCTAAATCTGGACAGTTCTAGACAGCTTAAGGTTTATAAAAGGTAAAAGTCTAGGCGACAGGCAAATAACACATAGGACAAGCAGATAAAGACGAGCATTCAGAAGGCTCACATTTACCCCCACACGTATATAGGCAAACAAACAGCACGTCTAAAATATAAGTTTTGAAGAAAGTTCAGGAATCCTAAAACATGGTATCTAGGTGAATGTTGCAAATTCAGGATATAAGGAAAGTGGCAGAAGTCCTAACCAGTTTGCCTACTAGTTTTACAGCCTGTTAAGCCTGGGTAATTTCACACATAAACAAAACTGGTTTTAATTTTAACGCCCTAAGGTTTGCCTAAGTGTATATATGCAGTCACGATTCTGAAAAGAACATTTTCGAGTCCTTTATCCTATAGGCATGCTTTCTAGTGACACAGCGTTGAACACTATTAAAGAAATAAGTAGGATAATTAATTAAACAGATTCAGCACATATAGGCATGATTTCTGATTAAAACTGATTTTTTAGATCCTATAGGCATGATCTCTAATTAAAACTGATTTTTTAGATCCTATAGGCATGATTATGTAAAATAAAGCAGGCAACGCTTATTTGGACCAAAACGAAACCCTATAGACATGTTATCTAACAAAACACATTTGAACCAAAGTAATCCTATAGGCATGTTATCTACCCTATTTTTAAACCCACAATGTACATATCTACCCTCCCTTTTTCACTAGTCACCCCATTATCTGTTTATAAATAATTATTACAAACCAATGCTTGAATAAAAATTACATAAATAGAATAAAAATTAGGCTATAGAGAGCCTGAACAGGCCCAAAGCAAATCCTGGTATACCAGGTCTTCTGTAGTCTCAAATGCCAAGAATTCTCATTGCCAATTTATGTCCAGGTGTGTCAGAGTTCCTAAGGACCTCAAGGATACCGGGCAGTGCTCGCACCCACACTTCCACAATAGGGACTAAATATGTGCAGTGTGGAAGGGCCAGCCCCAGTGTGCCAGAGTTCAGAGGAATCTCAAGAGGACTCCAAGGCAATACACACACTGGAGGGGCAAAACCTATTGACTTAAGAGTAAAGTGAGAGTGCTTGACATAGTTTTGAAAGGATTTTGAAAATAGTATAGAGATAACTCTAGGAATGAAAAAGGTTTTCTGAAACAGGAAATAGTTTGGTGGTAAAACAGTTTGAGAAAAGTATTATTAAAACACTTTTGAAATCAGAACACAAATCACAGGACAACCAGATTCATAAACACTTGGCAAACAGATTCCACCCAGGGATATAGGGGTTTGGGACACATAGAATACACATCAGTGTATGGGGAAGCATATAAATAACAAAATGCGCAGAATTCTCAGGAGCTTTATAGAATAATAGGTTAGTCATGATAGTAGGTAGTTGAGACACATATCGGGAGTATAGCAAAACCATGTTGAAAGCAGAGGGTATTGGACAGAATCCTACACATAATTGGGATTAATCGAAGCCCCAAGAGATTAGGTATAATCTCATCAGTAAAGAAGAGCAAACAGGAATTTAAACATGATGTACAAGCATCACATAAGCATTCATAGTTTAGGCATGCTGACTACATATTGAACAAACAAGATTTAATCATGCTAGATGAAGCAGTAAACAAGCAGTTATAGTTTAGGCATGCTAGTTACATATTGACCAAGACAGAATTAGGCATGCTAAACAAGACAAT